>NW_028317816.1:14720210-14870420 GCF_062004578.1 Staurois parvus | reverse complement strand
TCCACCATTGATTCCCCCTAGTATGTATGATGCATGCATATTCCTAGCCCCCAAGTGCATAATCTTACGTTTATAAATCTCATTTGCCACATAGTTGCCCAATTAAACAGAGCATTGAGTCAGCTTGTAAGACATCCTCTAAGGATGTTATTCTTCACAGCTTGGTGTCATCTGCAAAGACTGAAATAGTATTTTAAATCCAGACCCTATAGCGTTTATAAATATATTAAAAAGTAAGGGTCCCAACACTGAACCCTGGGGTACACCACTAACAACTCTAGACCATCCATGGTATGAATCATTAACCACTACTCCTCTGAATACAATCTTTTAGCCAGTTTTCTATCCATTTACATAAGGATTTTTCCAAGCCTTTTAGACTTTACCTAACACATAAACCGTGTGTGGGGAACTGTGTCAATCGCATTGCAAAATCCAAGTATACCACGTCCACCGCCACCCTCTGTCCAAGGTTTTGCTCACCGCCTCATAAAAAGAAATCAGATTTGTTTGACAACTTCTGTCTTCCATGAATCCATTCTGTCTGTTGCTTAAAGTATTTTTTTCCAGCTAGAACTCATCTATGTGGCCTTTTATTAAACTCTCCAGTATCTTCCAACTATAGATGTTAACTTAACAGGTCTATAATTACTTGGTAAAGATTTGGACCCCTTTTTAAATATAGGCACCACCTTGGCCTTATGCCAATCCAGTGGTACTATGCCAGTCATTAAAGAGTCCCTAAAAATTAAAAACAATGACTTTTTGTAAAGGGCCTACATGCTCAGACCGGACCTTTTTACTATTAATATATTTGAAGAATTTTTTTGGGTTGGTCCTGCTATCTTTTGCACTCTGTCGTTTTGTTTTGAATTTTTGCAGCCTTTATTTCCTTTTTGCATATCCTGGTTTTATAGTCTTTGTAATGTTTAAACGATTATAGTGTTCTTTCATTTTTATATTGAATAAAAGCTCTTTTTTTCTTATTATTTATAGCTTTTTTTTTTTTTTTTTAACTTTGGCCATAAACCACATAGGTTTGATTTTTAACCTTTTAAACTTGTTGCCCAGGGGAATAGATTTTGCAGTGTGTTCACATAGTCTTTTTGAAGAACTCCCATTTCTGTGTTGTGTTCATCAATGCCAATATTCCCTCTCGGTCTAAGTCTTGGAGAACAGCTCTCAGCCTTGGAAAATTAGCTCTCTTAAAACTGAGCGTTTTTATTTTTCCCATATGTGCTTGTTTATAGCTAACAAAAAATGAAATAATTTTATGGTCACTGCTACCCAGATGTTTTTATATGGACATTCGTAATAAGCTCTGCATGGTTTGAGATTACCAGGTCCAGCAGAGCATCATTCCTAGCAGGTGTCTCTATGAACTGTTCCATAAAATTGTCCTGTAGTAGGTTTATAAATGTTTGCCCTGTAACTGTTCCTGCAGTACCATTACTCCAGTCAATTTCTGGGTAGTTAAAATCACCCATTATTATCACTATCCCAGCCCTTGTAGCCCTTTCGATCTGCGCAAGGAGCGGAGTCGCACCTGCTCATTAACACTGGGAGGCCTTAACAAACTCCAATGATTAACTTTGTATTACGCACTCCCATGTGCAGTTACACCCATAATGCTTCAGCCTTACCACACTCTTCATCACTAGGTCCTCTTTCACACTCGCTCTGAGATCACTTCTCACATAGAGACAGACACCACCACCTTTCCTATTTACTCTGTCTCACAAAAGAGAGCACAGCCAGGAATATTAATGGCCCAGTCATGTGAAGAATGAAGCCAAGATTCAGCAGTACCAATTAAATAATAGTTCTCTTCATGCACCAAAGCTTCCAACTCACCTATTTTGCTCGGCAGACTTCTGGCATTGGTGAACAAACATTTTAATTCATTGACGCCTTGTAAACACGTATTTTGCATATTTTGTTATTTTCATACAAATGGTACCAATTCCAATGGTTGTTTGTAACATGGGAACTGACCCCTGTCTGATCTTTCTGCCCCATTATAATCTAATTCTCCCTCCCCCTTCAATCCTAGTTTGAATACTCCTCCAGCCTCCCCATAAACGTCTTCCCCCCTTTTTTTCTTCCTGAAATTTTGCATTTAATCTTAGGTTGGCAGTAACTAATTCAGGTTGAAAACCTTTAACATTTTGAGACCTTTTTTCTGTTGTAGGAAATCATGACAGATCTTATGAGCCAAATCCAGAGCCTACGGACAAACCTCTTACACAAAACGGAGTCTATAGATGTGCTTACACAAGAATTAGAAGATCTCAATGTATGTGCACCATTCCATTATCAAATGCTTTCATTAAGTTTTCCTTACTTTTGTATCCTGTCATTTAAAATATCTTAGATGTGAAAAATGAACATGTTGTATGATGCTGGGATTTTTGTATGAGCCATTGCGCATAATCTAATTTAAAAAGCAGTCTGTAGATTTTCTTCTACAGTGGTGATAGTGTCTCTGATTAAATCCTGTTTGTTTTTTTGTAGAGTAAATACAGCTCTGTCTTATCTGCTAAAGAGGAGAGCAAAACTCTTTTAGAAAAGCAGGAAAAACTAATCGAGGAACTGAGAGAGGGCTTGGAACGGAAACAGTCAGCTGACAATATTGAGGTAAGATTTGTGAAGTAACCTTTATTGATGTGTCAATATATATCTAATTCTCGCTAGTGGGAAAAGTACCTTGTGCTTGAAACACTGCATCGGCTAATAATTTGTAATTATAGCATTGCTTTATTAATATTTTTGCTTTAAATAACAGAGAGAACTTTTATGTGATGACTTGGCTCACGCAACTGAACAGCTTGGCAAGTTAACTGAAGCCTTTAATAATCAAGAAGCATTGCTTGTAGAGCAAAAAGAAGAATTACTCAAAAAAGAACAATTAATTGCAGAACTAACAAACCAGGTAATCCAACTATTTAATGACTCTTTTTAATAGTACGTTACCAGGAGGTTTTAGGGCATGCATAGATGGGCATTGTTACCTGCATTTAATGTTTGTTTGAAATATTGTCAACTCAGGTCAGCTGATTTCTATTTACCTCAATGGTGCAGTAATGGATAGCAGTTCTGAGGTTGCATTTGACCTGCTTTGCACTGCATTTTATTTCTCTGGATGCTGCATGTCCTTTTAGAAGGTGCCTTTGAGTACAAAAGGCTACCTTTACCTTCTAGTACAAACACATGCATTTCAGCTGCATGATGTTTAAATGCAAAAGCCTCGGTTTGACATAAATGCCCATCTACACAAGCCCTTATGCATTTATTATTCTTGATAGCAAACTTGTTAACCACTTGCCCTCCTGAGGATTTACCCCCCTTCATGACCAGGCCTCTTTTTGCTACTCGGCACTGCACTAATTCAACTGATAATTGCGCGGTCATGCAATGCTGCACCCAAACGAAATTTACGTCCTTTTTTTCACACAAATAGAGCTTTCTTTCGGTGTAATTTGATCACCTGTGCGCTTTTTATTTTTCACGCTATAAACAAAAAAAGACCAAAAAATTTTAAGAAAAACGATATTTTTTACTTTCAGCTATAAAAAATATATAGTAAACTCAAAGTTAGTTATAAATTTAGGCCAAAATGTATTCTGCTACATGTTTTTGGTAAAAAAAAAATCCCAATAAGTGTATTGATTGCTTTGTGTGAAAGTTATAGCATCTACAAACTATGGTATAGATACTGCAATTTACGCCATTTTTTTGCTATACAGCGCTGCGCTAGTTTAACGGACAATTGTGCGGTCATGCAATACGGTACATAAATGAAATTTACCTCCTTTTTTTCCCCCCACAAATTGAGCTTTCTTTCGGTGGTATTTGATCGCCTGTGCGGTTTTCATTTTTTGCGCTATAAAAAAAAAAAATAAAGGCTGACAATTTTGCGGGAAAAAAAAACAATATTTTGGACTTTTTGCTATAAAACATGTCCAGTAAAAAAAAATGTAAAAAACAAATTTAGTCATAAATTTCTGCCAAAATGTATTCTGCGACATGTCTTTGCTAAAAAAAAAAAACCCAATATGTGTAAACTAATTGGTTCACGTGAAAGTTATAGCTAATAATGGCGGCGATCAGCGACTTATGGCGGGACTACGGCGGACATTCTGACACTGGGGAGGAATTGACTTGGGGTTACTGACATCCCCAGTGACACCAATACAGTGATCAGTGCAAAAAAAAACAAAAAAAAACACTGAAACTGTACTAATGGCACTGGGGAGGAAGGGGTTAACTTTATTATTCAGTGAAAGGGTTAACTGTGTGAGGGGAGTATTTTACTAGGGGGCGGGAGTGTGTACTGCACGGAGACGCACTGATCCGGAGAGATAAACTCTTCTGTCCCGATCAGCATGTCAGGAGCTGTCAGGGAACTGACAGAAAGCACAGCTACTGCAGCTGTGCTCTCTGTCAGTGATTGCCGCTAATCGCCGGGACATAGCTGGTAACGACTGGCTGTGACCCGGCGACTGACATCCGCGGCCGTGATCGACGGGACGCCCCCTACCTGTTTTGAAAACACACGTTTTAAAACGTGGTTTTGCCCAGCCGTGCTGCCCTGCCAACGTATTTTATACAGTGGCTGGGTGGCATGTGGTTAAAGACACAGTTATTTTGTGCTTTAACCCTATGCGATACTGTTTTTGTTGTAACAAGTTACATTTAACCACTAGGGGACCGCCCACAGTGCATATACTGTGGCAAGGCGGCTCCTGTGCGCAGGATTACGTATATAAACATGATCCTGCATTTCTGGTATCTGTGCTGTTGATCGCGACCCCCGGGTGTCAATCACTGGGTCCCGGCCGGTGATTACCCAGCGGAGCCTGGTGATTACCGGCGATCACCGACAGGGAGGAGGCTGCATTGTTTTCAATGCAGCCATCCTCCCTGTCAGTTTGGGCACACTGATCGGGATAGATGAGCACTGCCATCCCGATCAGTGCGCTTACAGTGAAGCGAACGCCTCCTAGTAAAACACTCCCATCACACAGTTAACCCTTTGATTGCCTCAAAATGTTAACCCCTTCCTCCCCAGTGCCATTAGTACAGTGTCAGTGCTTTTTTGTTAGCACTGATCACTGTATTGGTGTCACTGGGGATGTCCGTTTCCCCGCATTGTCAGAATGTCCGCCGCAGTCCTGCCATAAGTTGCTGATCGGCACCATAAGTTGCTGATTGCTGCCATTATTAGTATTAAAAAAAAATTCCAGTATCTATACCGCCATTTGTAAACACTATAACTTTCACGTAAACCAATTAATTTACACATTTTTTTTTTAGCAAAGACATGTCGCAGAATACATTTTGGCCTAAATTTTTATGATGAAATTTGATTTTTAAATTTATTTACTGGACATGTTTTATAGCAAAAAGTCAAAAATACAGTAGTGGGGGTTTTTTTCTCAATTTTTTTATATAGCGCAAAAATTAAATGCACAGGCGATCAAATACCACCAAAAGAAAACTCTTTTTTTCCCCACTCTATTTGTAAGGAAAAAAAGGACATAAATTTAATTTGGGTGCAGCATTGCATGTCAAAGTAACGCAAACTGCTTCTGTAACTGCTTCCTGACCGCCCTATAGTAGAAATACTGCTGCAGGGCGACACGGGTGCACAAAATCACGTGTATATATACGTGATTCACGCTCCTGTGGCTTTCACTCCCCTCCCAGATAGCGTCAGATTGCCCGTCAGTACACCAGTAATCACATTTAACCCCTTGATTGCCAGGGCATACCACACACTTTTTGTGGTAGAGATTTCTCCTCTTTTTTTTCATTCAGCCCACAGGCTGTAAACAAAAAAAAAAACATCGCATCATCCTGGTATCGCTTTTTTTTTTTTTTTTTTTTTCTTTTTTCAGCTGGCGATCGGCTTTCATGTAAAAGCAATCCTAGTGGCTAATTAGCTGCAGGATTGCTTTTACAAGCAGCGGGAGACTATGTCCCTTCCCCTGCTGCCTTCCACTGCCTTCTCAGGCAGTCCCATGCCATCGGGCGAACCTGAGAATGCAGCCGGTGTTTCTACCAGCTGACCATAGAGCTGATTGGAGACCGGAATGGTGCCAATCATCTCTATAGTCTAAGAAATCGGAAGCTACGAGCATTTCATCACTTCAGTTTCACAGGATATAAACAGCGCCATTTGTAAATTGGGAAAGCATCTGATCACACCGATCTTGGTGAGATTAGATAATGTAAGAGCAGAGGAGATATCTAGAGTCTGATAGACCCCAGATTTCTCAAAAAAAAAAGAATATATGACAATGCCCATTGAAGTTATAGGGGATATTTGCAGTCCTTGTGATAGCATTAAAAGTGATTAAAAAAAATGAAAAGGACATTGTAAAAATATTTTAAAACCTCAAAATAACTAAAAAAAAAAAATGCAACATTTTTAAAATCCTCAATAATGAAGGGTTGCCTGTAGTTTTAAATATTACAGTATTACTGGTTTGAAAATGCTGACTACGCCTTGTTTATGTAAATCATATGGTAAGCTGATTTCTCTTTTATGTACAGGTGCTTGAAATGCCAGAGGCTGTTGATGATGAAGGAATAAAACCACCCAACAGCAACAAAGGATCCCCTGCTATGCTTCTACAGGTAGTCTCCCAACAAGAACATATTTACTTTGTTACTTTTTGTAAATTGGGCAGATTTACTTAAACTCAGTCTATTTCTTTGTAGAGTAAAATCATGGCATTTTAAAGGCAACCAATACTTT
This sequence comes from Staurois parvus, assembly GCF_062004578.1. NCBI lineage: Eukaryota > Metazoa > Chordata > Amphibia > Anura > Ranidae > Staurois > Staurois parvus. The sequence goes on along the minus strand of NW_028317816.1, from coordinate 14,863,657 downwards.
TTTGTGGTAGTGCACTTCCACCCCTTCTTATGTGTGGGATTTCCCCATTATATTTACAACATGACAATATGGTGGCGAGATCATGCACAAGAATGGCAACACACTACCCCACAAAGGTGGGATATTGCTGCTATATTGATCTGCACATCAAAGAGGCGGAGGCACAATATAGTGTGCATGCTTGCTTATAGCATACAATATCACTGCGCATGGCTGGGGCACATTGTTTCACCATTGGTTGAAGGGCACCCACACACACGGTGCATAATTACAATATAATGTGCATACATGGGAGTATTCAACTGCAACTGCTGCATTTTATCTTAATTTTTATATTACTTTGCTATACAAAATTATGTAAATGCTTTACTGCTATGTACATCTACTCAACTAATCTACTATATAATTACTTGGCATATACAATCTGTATAACAGAATGAAACAAACTGAAACCTAAACTCCATTTTACAGGGGTTTTTTTTTTCCAATTGTAATGTATTGCAGCTTACTAGTGCTTAGATGTGGTGGCCGCAGCAGTTTATTTTTAAAGCTAAGAAAGTTTTCCGCAAGTATTGAAAATACCTGTGGATCTTGATATTTTCCTCCTGTAATGGAGATGAAGAGAGAGAGACATGTTTGAAGTCCAGCCATGGCTTCCTCCATAGATTCAGTGAGTGAGCGTATCAGGACTGGCATGTACCACCGTGGCAGATGGATTTGTGGTTCTTAGAAGTACATGAGATTATCGCACTTGCAGTACATTGACACTTCCTCCAGCTCTTTAACAGAAAGCCCATACCTCGAGTATAGAATCTGGAGGAAGAGTCTGCAGAAGCCTGGCAGGTGTCTAGCATTACACCCGCAATCAACTGATCATGGTTGTTAAATGACCATGGAAATCTGCAGTTTTGCATTTTTTGCAAAGATGCCCATGCTTAATTCAGTATTCTGTTTTGCCATTAATTAAAGGATAAGTTCACCTTTTAGACAAAATAATAAATGCACATTTTTTTGCTGATAAAAAAATGTGCATTTATTAATTTTGTCTATAGGAGCCTGCAAAGCATTGCACCAGCGATCAGTAGATCGCTGATGCCATGCAGGTCTCCTGCTGACCTATCGGAATATCTGCTTGCCGTACGGGATGAACTACCACGGCAAGCCACAGCGCCATGGATGTTCATTGAAAACTACATGCCTACAGCCGGGACTTGAAATTCATTAACTCACAGAAGTCTGTGAATGAATTATGCGGCCATGTGGGTAGAGCCTCGCACGGCCACTCTGTGTTCAAATTTGACAGATTAGTATGGGGAGACTTCTCCCCGCATTATCTGTCATGGGGGGGGGGGGGGGGGGACCGGCTGCGCCTATGGAAACATGTTACATGTTCCACCCTGAAAACAGATGTAACATGTTCCCGAAGGTGAACTTATCCTAAAGCTTTGAATAGACTTCACAGAAAAGCTTTTTCAATGTGCCTTTAGGTTGGACCACACCCTACAGCTGCTTCAGAGATAAGAGAATAACAGATGAGGAAAAACAAAGGTTATTGTGTTAGCAATCACTATATTAACACCTAACTTTTTTTTTTTTTTCTTTTAACATAGACTCCAAAAACTCCACTAGGAAACCCATTTGACTATGAGATGGCACGTCTTGTCAATAAAAACTCACACTTGGAGCAGCTTATATCAGAGTTAAATGAGGAAAGAATGTCCAAAAATGAAGAAATAATCCGACTCAAGGTATATTTTTTTTGGTAATAGAACATTGCTATCAACCTAGAACTCCATGGAGCACCATTAATATCTGAAATGTACACATCGCATAAGCGCTAATATTTTTAGTAAAATAACCTTATCTATGGGAATTGGCTTACGTTTATTGTGTCATTCTGCCACCAGAATCTCCAAGACTTTGCTGTGCCCACTAAATCATGTTGAGAGCACCATTTTCATTAATAAAAATTAGGATTTCTGTGATTGCCAGGAAGCATGTGAGTTAAGTCATTACTACATGGGTTATGCTTCCACCTTCAGGTGAATGGACTCCTGATAAAGCCCAGGTCCTTAGAGACTGGGGTGTTTCAGACTCTCCATTTGATTCTAGAGAAATATAATTATTACAGAGAAGCTGTACTATAAAAATGTCAGAAAATGTACCATTATACTTGGATGGCTTATTTCACTTGGTGTGAAATTTCATCCTCGGTAGTATGTAGTAGACTGGATTCTAGCTTTTCTCTAGTCTTGTCTGGGGATGTCCTTGGCATTGAGTACTATCGAGGGACAATTCTCGTCCTTGGCCATGCTATTTCAAAGATCCGTTGAGTCTCATTCCTTGATCAAAATCTTTCATTCAGGGTGTTACTCAGATTGTTCCTCCTGTGTGATGCCCTCTATCTCTGTTGGACCTTAACTTGGTCTTGTCTGTTTTACAGTCGTCTCCCTTTGAACCCCTCTGTGAGATTCCCTTTTTATGCTCAAGGTTGCCTACTTAATGGCCATTACCTCAACTTGCAGGGTCTCTGAGTTGGCTGTGCTTTTCTGCAAGAAACCTTTCCTGTTACTTCACCAGGGTTAGGTGGCGTTGAGGCTTCAATCCTTTCTTGCTTAGGTGTCCGTTTATGAACCAGCGGTAATAGATCGCTGCTCAGTTCTCCGGCATTCTCGGAGAACACAGTTCTCCTGTGAATGCAGTTTATGAAGCAGTTCTCCGAACGAAGGGAGAACGGTCTCCAAACGCTGGAGAACGGTATACAAACTCTGGAAAACGGCTGATTTTACTATAATCTCCCGAGATTACAATAAAAGATCAGTTTACTAAACAGAGGTAAATTATCTCTGCTTAGTTTGCGGTCCCTCCGATTCTCCAGCTCTGGGCTGGAGAATCTGGAGGGAGAACACAGATCTCCAGCGAAGGGCTGACATGATCTCCTGAGTGTCATAAACTGTGAATGACCAGAGAATAGCTGAGATCCGTTGAATCGCAGCTATTCTCTGTGTCATAAACGGACACCTTAATGCGGTAGTAAACTGTGAAACAGAATTTAAAAAAAAATAAGCATCGCATACTAGCACATTATGAAAGACTTACCTGAAAACAAAGCCCTCTCAGCGGTGAGCTGTCACCACATAGGGCTTCCATCTTTAACCGGTCTTCCTTTCGGGTTCATGAGCTGCGGCTGTTTGAATGGCTGAACTGCGTCACTCCTGTGCATGTTTATGTGAGCCGCAGCCGCGGCACAGCTTTCTCAATGGAAGGCATGCCAGTGAGAGCACATATTGCATGTGCCAGTGACATCACCGGCGCTGCTAAAATAAATGCCTTCTAAACTGTGCACATTTGAGAGATATTTACTGTACCTACAGGTAAGCCTTATTTATAGGCTTATCGGTAAGTTTAAATCAACAAAAGGCCTTTACTACTACTTTAAGGTTATTTCTCTTTCACCTGCATCAGGACATTGTGCTGTCATCCATTTTCCCTACTTCTTAACATCCAAACAGAAGACTTCGTTATTTGAATGTTATTCGGGCTATTTGCAATTATCTAAATTCTATGGCTTCATTTAGACTGTCTTATTCCCTGTTTTTTCTGTCTGAAGGACCTTGTAAGGCTCAGGATGCTTCTAAATCTACTATTTCTAGGTGACTTCTGGAATCAAGGGCTAGGCTCCTCTTTTCCTGGTTCAAGCCTCTTCCACAAGTCTCAGTGCATCACAGGACACAGACCTTTAACTCTGGCTTGTTCCTCCTTCCTCATTGCTTGCTAAAAACTCTAGAAGGGGTTATGCCTGGGCAGGGTCCCCTGCCTATATTTTTTTTTTTTTTTGGTAGAGTTTTCACCTAAAGGTGGCAGCATAACCCATGTAAGGACTGTTAACTCCTCTGTGTCCTGTGATGTACTCCAAGAAAAGGATTTTACAGGTAATCTAAAAATCCAAACTTTTCTCCATTTTAAACTGCTGTTGGCATGATCAAGTCTGAGAGTCTGGTAGAAAAATGCAAATCTGACACATTTGTTAAGAGTTTGCATACACATAAGTAATAACATTATAGTACAGTGGGACAGGTGCAGACTTTCCATTAGAAAATGAGAATCTACACCTAGATAAGTATAGTAATTCCATTTATACATGGTTATTTCCTAGGCCTATTTGTTCTCTAAAGTATGTGATGGTATGATGCAGCTATTTCTATGGACACTAGAGACACTTTTCCATTCTTGGAGGGCAATGCACAACTTATAAAGTTGTCGAGTAGGCTCAAGACTGGTTAATCTGTTACAATATGAGTCAACATCTCTTGTTATACAGATCCATTTCCTATAGAGGAGGCCAGCACTGACTTTTTGCTTTCAATATGAGTTGACTGTATTTCGTTAGGGATAGGCTTCTAAAATCCTTTTTTTTTTTTTTTTTGTGACCCTACAAAAAAAATCTGTTCCTTTAAAGCATGATCTATAGCATAGTTCTTCTGCAGTGTAATTTGTCCCATTGTATTATGCAAAATACCTGGTTGATCCTGTGTCCCCTTTGTATGCTGACCACGATAATCATGGATGCTGATCCATGATACCGTGGTCAGTTTACATGCCTCTGTTATCACGCTTTCTGCTCTAGGTCTCTCCCCGTCCCTCCCTGCTTGTCCTTTTTGTGTATGTGCCAAATTCTGTGTATGCGAGAGCCAATCTCCTCCCTGCCCCTCCCCTCTCCTCCTGACGTTATTTTCTGTATACTATATTTGAATCGCTTGCATCCCCTTTGGTTTAAGAAGATTTTACTGTGTGTGAGTTTTTTGAAAATTATAATCCTAAATACCTTCTCCCACAGCTCTGCTGTGCAGTCATGTTATCTCCCTCAGTTCGCCGGCTGACATCAGCAGAGAGTCTCAGCCCCTCCCACCACTCTGCTTAGATTGTGGAAGGAGAGTGGAGGGGGATCACATGACCTCACAGCGGAGCTGTGAGTGAAGGAATTTAGGATCATCATTTTCAAAATAGTCCCTCATGGTACTTTTAAATCTTAAATCAGAGGGCTTGCAAGTGATTTTAAATTACTTTACAACCACTTAACAGAATCCTTAAGCAATAATTGCCTTCTCTGTTATGTTTTAGATCCAGTTATGTGAAACAGAAAATCTTCATCTTGAGATCCAGAACTTGCAGGGACAATGCAGCGAGTTACAAATCCAGCTAAAAAACTGCAGAAAAGTAGAGAATAATTGGTATGTAACAAAGAGAGCCTATTTTAACACATCAGTACCTCCTCCTTCAAGCTATACCACTGAGTAGTTTGCTCAGATGAGCTGATGACCTGGTCCAGAAACAGACCTGTGATAGGCAGTGCTATGGTTCTCTTCCACATTGGCATAGTAGTGCAGTACTTAAAGCTGAACTAAACCCTCCTACCCTTCACAGCCAGGGAAGCTGCTGTTGGATCTGCAGTTTCCATGGTGCTGACCATGTGATCAGCTATGACACCAGCCATTTGATGGTCTGACAGTTTGGTTAAGTGCTAACATAAGCACACAAGTAACTGTGTAACAGTTATTATTCAAGGCATGCCTTGAGTCTGTTTGGGAAATTGTTAAATTGGTGGGTTTAGTTTCCACTTCAAACTACAAGCCTAGGCAATTGAATATACATGATCACTGTTGAAGAGGAGCAGCCAATTTGATCTGCTTTTTTTTCAGCAGAGATCACTTGACAACATTTTCTAGCATTTTGTGTGTGCAGCACTAGAGGGAGCATAGAATGACTTTCTCCAGAGGTGAGAAGAATTTTAGACATCTCTTTTTTTTTCAGCAAAACATGAAATAAAATAGCTGCATGTGAACCTTAGATGTTAGATTTACTTTAAAGAAGAACATGAGCTGAAGATATTTTGATAAAGAAAATTAGGGTTGTAAATCTGACTTTGCTCCATATGCCGTTTCTGTGCACTAAAGTTCTCCTCACGCTGATGTACTGCTTCAGTCCCTTCTTACGACTTTTTTCACTTGTGTCTGAGTAAATATTACCAGAACATAAAGATCATTCTTACAGCTAGGCCACTTACTGCAGGTTGTAACAAAGATTTGAATCAACAGTGTCTGTGGAAGAGGGCACAGGAATTTGATGTATTTTGCTAATGTGCACGGCCCTAAAACAGTGTGTGACCGTTCTTTAAATGGTAAGCAACTTCACTGCATTATATTTACAGGCTTATATTCTCTGTTGTATGATTGCAGCAATGAACAGTCAAAATCTGGCATGCTGGACCTGAAGAAAGAAATTGAAAAAGAAGTTTCTGAACGTCTAGAAAAGGTAACGGCTAAATGTCCTTTCTGACTTTCTCCTGCTCTATGGCCTAAATTAGTGCAGATACATATTAAAATGTGCAAAAATGTCCATAGCTACCAATCAAATTTCATATTTCTGCTGTCATACGACTTGGTCCTAATAGCTTGCTATAGGTGATTGGATCCTCCATATTACCACTGTACTTGCCTTTATATAAAATGCAAAAAAACAACAAAGCCATAGAAGACACATAATAAAAACTACATTCTAGGCTGAGCTGTAGAGCAAGAAAATGGTGTGAAAGAACTGTATACCGATCTGATAGCATTATTCCAGTTTGTTAGCAGTAGGGGAGCACTGAAATTTCCGTGGCCGAAACATTCCAGCCGATATGAAAATAAGCATCAATACAGGTGCCGAAAATAACCCCGCCCCCTTGCTGCTGCCATCCCCTGCCGCCGCTCGGTAGTTCTCAGCCTTACCTGAGAAACCACCAAACGATCCTGGCGCTTGGCATAGAGATAAGTGAAGGAAAGATGGCCCCACACTCATCTCTATGCCCTTGGAGGACTGGAGCAATGTCACTTCCAGTTCTGGCGCCTTGTAAATAAGGCCTTTTTTTTTTTTTTTTTTTTTTAAACCGCTTTAGCGCCGCCCCATAGCAGAAATACTGCTACAGGGCAGCAGCTGTGCGCAAAATCGCATGTATATATGTGATTCTGCATTTCTGGATAGGGCGCACACGCGCCCTACCCGTGCCGCCATTCACAGACTCAATCACCGTGTCCAATCCGGTGATTACTCGCCAGCACTCGGTGATATGCCAAACATCTCCAACGTGGGGGGGGGAAGAACTATTTGTAAACAAAACTGTTCCCTCCCCTGTCAACTCCTGCACACTGCTTTGCATGCGAAGTACAAACACAGCACACAGTTAACCCTTTGATTGCTCCACTTGTTACCCCTTCCTGCCCAGTGCCATTAGTACAGTGCCAGTGCTTTTTATTAGCACTGATCACTGTATTGGTGTCACTGAGGATGTCAGTGACACCAAGTCTGTCCCCCCCAGTGTCAGAATGTCCGTTACAGTCCCATTATAAGTCACTGATCGCCACCATTACTAGTAAAAAAAAAAAAAAAGCGAAGTATATATACCGCCAATTGTAAACACTATAACGTTCACTTAAACCAATTAATTTACACTTATTGGGATTTTTTTTTTTAGCAAAGACATGTAGCAGAATACATTTTAGCCTAAATTTATGACGAAATTTGTTTTTTTTTTACTGGACATGTTTAATAGCAGAAAGTCAAAAATAGTTTTTTTTTTTATTCTCAATTTTTTTTTTAATTATAGTGCAAAAAATAAAAACCGCACAGGCGATCAAATACCACCAAAATAAAGCTCTGTTCGTGGGAAAAAGGGACGTAAATTTAATTTGGGTGCAGAGTTGCATGACCGCGCAATTGTCAGTTCAAATAACGCAGCGCCATAATGCAAAAAATTACCTGGTCAGGAAGGGGGCATAAATCCTCTGGAGGGCAAGTGGTTAAAGCACTAGATCAATGCTTTTTTTGATCCAGTGCTTTACATTGTACAGGAGAGATGTGTGCGTTCTTATTGACCCCATATCTCTCCATAAAGAGGACATGTCACTAATTATTTCTATCATGCGGGGATGCATGCATTCCTTGTTATAGGAATAAAAGTGATTGCAATTTTTTTTTTTAAGGGATAATGTAGAAAATAAATAAATAAAGGTAGGCCATGCCCACATATGTAAACGGTTTTCAAACCACACATGTGAGGTATCGCCACGAACGTCAGATCACTCATGGAGATTTTTATGTACTGTAGTTTGACGCCATTCCATGAGCATGCACAACTTTAAAGCATTGGATGTTTGGTATCTATTTACTCGCCATAACATTATCTCTCATATTTAAAAAAATTTATTGGGGTATATATTTTTTGGGGGGTTTTTTAATCATTAAAGTGCATTTTTTTTTTTAAATATATATTAATTTTTTAAAACCTGTCCATTTCGGTTTTCGGCCAAGTGCATCCTGAATTTTCGGTTTTGATGCACCACTAGTTAGCAGACATCCAGTAGTGGCAGGTAAAAGGTGGTTGTTTTTTTTTTGTTTTGTTTTTTTTCGGAGGGAGGCCAGTTCACACGATTGCATCTTCACAATGCACCTGTGTTGCAGCACACAGTACATTGCATTGTACAAAAATACTGCAGGTATGCTTTTGGTCAGTTTTGGTGTGCTGGCAGTCCATTCTTATTCATGTGTTGCACAACACACGCATGAATGTGCATGTAACTCGCCAAAGCGGACTAGTGTGAATAGGCTTTTAACAAGAACAAATTTAAAGTGTTACTAAACCCACAGCAGTAAAATCAGTCTGTATATGCAGTAAAGCATGCATGTTATACTCACTGTGGAACCTAAGGGGTTAATCCTCTGCATTGTGTAAAAAGGATTTTAATCCCCTTTTTCTACTGTCCCCAATATATCTCCTGATAGAACCGAGGCTTTGAGGCAAGCTGCACATGCTCAGTGTGGTCTGTATTGCTTTTTTTTTTTTTTCTTCTTCTTGGGAGAGTGCATGTGATCAGAACAGGACCAATCTGCACTCTCCACACAGTGTGTCCTGCCGCCTCTTAGGGGAAAATGAAAACTCCTACATGCTTTAACCAGCACTTTGCTGGATACTGATAGAAGTCACAAGACTGCTCTAACTGCTGATGAGAAAAGATATTTAGCAGTTTATATTTGCTAAACTACTAAACTAATTCAATTTCCATGTTCTGTGCACTGAGAGAGACTAGATATGGTGAATGCAGGGTCCTAGGTTTAGTAACACTAAGTATAGCTTACAGTTGTTTGTTTTTTGTTTTTGTGAGGAGTTAGAACCACTTACAGGTGTTTATTGCTGTAGGTGTCTTCATTAGGGAGATTCACACTCTCTAACTAGCCTGATCACCAATATCACTGGGAATAAAAGTGAAGGTAAATCCTCATTTCTGAGCTGTCACTATAACTGGGATAGAGGGGAAATCTTCAAATAGGGACACTTGTTCCTCTCACTTCCTGTTGCTTCTACTGGATAGGACGTAAAGGGAAATGAGACAGATGGTAAAAGAACTGACAGCATTCCTGTGGGCCCTTCGAGCCAACCTTTTGATACAAGGGGTTCGGACGCAAGTGGGGGAGGTGAAACTGGCCGCCTTCACGGATGACATATTGTTGTTTCTAACTGAACTTTGCTCTGCCTTACCGGAACTCTTACGGGCTCTGGAGCATTTTTGGTCCCTGTCCAATTTATCCATTAATCATTCCAAATCCCATGTTCGTAACATATCTTTGCCGGTTGATGAGGTGTCCTAATGTGTGTGCAACTTTCCTTTTACTTACCTAGGCTGCCTGATAACTTACCTAGGATTCCAACTACCTGCAAACTTGTAGGATTTGTATAAGGCTAATTTCCAACCACTCTTATCCAACATAGTTGGGGACCTTAGCGAGTGGGATCGATCCTGTTACTCATGGTTTGGCAGAGTAGCCATTCTTAAAATGAATGTGCTACCTCGCCTCTTTTATGTCTTCCAAACTGTTCATATAGCTCTACCGGCAGCTTTCTTCTCATCCCTGAAGCGCGCAATGCTTGCGTTCTTATGGCAAAAGAAATCTCACAGACTCAGTTACGCCCTGGTAAACAACAAGGTGGGCTAGGCCTCCCAGACATTAAAAAATATCACTGGGCCTGTCATTTGTCCAGGGTGGTTGATTGGTCTGTGCATGACCGGGTGAAGGGTTGGGTCTCGGTGGAACAACTTTTTTCTGAAATGCCTCTTTACACTTTACCTTGTATATCATCTGTTGAATCCCACAAGGGGATGAAAACCCACCCACTGCTGGGGCCAACCCTACGAATTTTTCATCAGGCCAGTAAACTTTATTCTATTTTGTTGCTTTCTAGGCCACTAACGCCTTTGCGTTTTTAATCCAGACTTTCCTCCTGGGGTCTCTGGGACTTCTCTACAAGGGAGCTGGCTGGGGAAAACGTTAAGGGCTCTCCACTTTTTTGACAGGGTGGTTTAGAGACTGGTTGGCTCTCCCCATGCAAGCTTCCAATAAACCACTGCCCTTTTGGGCCTACTTTCCAGTCAGACATTTTCTTAATGCTCCTTTTGACCCGATCCACCTATGCACGCTCTAGGACGGCTTTTGAAACCGCCTGCTCGTCGGAGCAACCTCAGGCTCACATGATCTCTTCTATATATATGTCCCTGTTCCCTGCCTAGCCGCCTCCTGGTGCTACCGCTCGTTCTAAGTGGGAGTGGGATCTGAATATTACCCTTACCGCGGAAGACTGGGAGGACTTTTGTCTTTATACACACTAGGGCTCATTGAATGTCAATATTCTGGAGAATGGTTATAAGCTGCAATCTTGATGGTACTGTACTCCTACTGTGGTCCATAGGTTCTGCCCAGCTGTACCTGATCAATGTTGGTGGTGTCATTCGGCACAAGGAACGCTGCTGCATATTTGGTAGCAATGCCCAGTTTTAACGAATTTCTGGCAGGAGGTCCATCGTATTACCACCGCTGTGACTGGAACCCCTCTGGAGTATACACCTGCAGTTTTTGCTACACCACTCGGGGTTACCTAAACAATCGTACTTTAAGTCCCTAGCGATGTACATGTTAAATGCTGCTCAATTGTGCATCCCTGTCCAATGGCATTCGGATCACGCCCCAACGGTGGTGGAGAGGATTTCACACTTTCATAAGACCTGGATGTGTTGGCTTCAGTATCAAACTCAAACTGATTATATTAATCTTCAGGGTGAACTTTAACTCACCCATAAGGGGTGTTCCCAGTAGACCTGCAGAGGACAGTGAGTACTTTGTTTTTTACCAGGGGGTGTGTTGTGTGGGCGTATTCTCTGCCCCTTGGTTAGCGGCAGCATCCTTTCTTCCTATAGTCCAATCTTTTCCCCCTCCCCTCCTTTCCTCTTTTCTTTCCCTTCTTTTTTTCTTTCCGCTCTCAATCTACCCCTCTTTCTTCTTTCCCTTCCTCCCTTTACCCTCACTCCCCCCCCCCCCCCCCTTTTTTTTTTTCCTTCTCATTTGCATCTCAAATTTGACCTACTGTAGCTTTTTCTTTCGTTTGTGCAAAGAGTTTATACCTATGCAGTCCACTGCCACAGTATTTTGGCTTCAAATAGACAGGTAATTTGTTGGCCCTGTATGGTGGGAGGAGTCTTGGTCATATTTCTGCTCCCTGTGTACTGCTGGCTGACCCTTCCCATGTAGTTCATATAGCTCACTACACATCTGTTAGTGGGGCGTGTGCACCCCTTTCTGATCACTCATGACCTTGGTGTATCACTGTTGGAGGCGCTTGCTGGAAAGTCTTGAACCTCTGAATAGCCACTGTTTAAGCTATTATATTATATGGTTTGTCACTGTTTTGCTGGTGGTGCCACTTTGTTTTATACTGATTTTGTTTGGATTTGCTTTGTAACATTTTTGCCTGATTGGATGTGTATATTGCCATTTACTTGTACCGCATAATAATTGTTAATAAAACATTTGTGGTGAGAAAAAAAAACTGACAGCAGTTTTAACACTACCCTATTCAAAATGGGTGGGGGGGCGTTGGCTTTAGATTTACTTTAGTAGCTCTTTTGCATTTTTATTTGTGTCTGCATCTCTGTTTGGGAGATCTAGTCAACTGTCAGAAAGCAAACGGAAATCCCGCTGTTGACAGTGGTCACCAGAATTAAAAGTAAAAATCTTTCACTAAAAAAACTGTTCTGGCAACTACCATCAACTGTGTTATTTCTTCTCTTCATCCCCGGGACAATAAACAAAACAAATCTGATTGTTTTTAAATAGGAAGAGAAAGATTTGACTAGAGTTCTACCTAATAGTTTGTCCACATTTCAGTTTTGTGACTTTTAATACTAAAATTTAAATGTGGTACAAAGGAATGCAATAAAACTAGAACAGGATAATGTACTTGACAAACAATTCATATTATCACTGAACCTGTGGCTTTATGATTTATGTGGATTTATGATTTAATCTGCATGTAATTACTATATAGTCGTTTGAGAAATGTTACTGTTTTCTTTTTCTACAACAGGGTCGAACATCTGAGCAACTTTTGAAATTGCAAGCTGAGTAAGTTTGGTAGTTTTGCTTCAGGCTAAACTGCACATGAGAATTTTAATTTTATTTATTTTCTGTAGCAGGAAATGAGCCTTTGCACTTTAAGATCCATGTGTCAAACTACACTTTATTGCCAAAAGTATTGGGACGCCTGCCTTTGCACGCACATGAAGTTAAATGGCATCTCGGTCTTAGTCCATAGGGTTCAATATTGAGTTGACCCACCCTTTGCAGCTATAACAGCTTCAGCTCTTCTGGGATGGCTGTCCACAAGGTTTATGTGTGTCTATGGGAATGTTTGACCATTCTTCCAGAAGCGCATTTGTGAGGTCAGACACTGATATCGGACAAGAAGGCCTGGCTTGCAGTTTCCGCTCTAATTCATCCCAAAGATGTTCTGTTGGTTTGAGGTCAGGACTCTGTGCAGGCCAGTCAGGTTCCTCCACCCCAAACTCGATCATCCATGTCTTTGTGGACCTTGCTTTGTGCCCTGGTGTGCAGTCATGTTGGAACAGGAAGGGGCCATCACCAAACTGTTCCCACAAAGTTGGGAGCTTGAAATTGTCCAAAATGTCTTGGTATGTTGACACCTTAAGAGTTCCCTTCACTGGAACGAATGGGCCAAGTCCAACCCCTGAAAAACAACCCCACACCATAATCCCCACTCTACCAAACTTTTCACTTGGCACAGTGCAGTCAGGCAAGTACCGTTCTGGCAACCACCCAACCCAGACATGTCTATTGGATTGCCAGACAGAAGTGTGATTGGTCACACCAGAGAACACGTCTCCACTGCTCTAGAGTCCAGTGGCAGCATGCTTTACACCACTGCAACTGAAGCTTTGCATTGCAGTTGGTGATGTAAGGCTTGGATGCAGCTGCTCGACCATGGAAATCCATTCCCTGAAGCTCTGTACGCACTGTTGTGCTAATCTGAAGGCCAAATGAAGTTTGGAGGTCTTTAGCTATTGACTCTGCAGACAGTTGGCGACTTTTGCGCACTGTGTGCTTCAGCATACGCTGACCCTGCTCTGTCAATTTATGTGGCCTACCACTTAGTGGTATTATAACAAAGTGGAAGCAGCCGGGAACAACAGCCACAAACAGTTGACCATGGAATGTTTAGTAGCAGGGAAATTTCACAGATGGACTTATTGCACAGGTGACAACCTATCACGGTACCACATTTTGAGTTCACTGAGCTTCTGAGAGCGACCCATTCTTTCACAAATGTTTGTAAAAGCAGTCTGCATACCTAGGTTCTTGATTTTATAGACCTGTGGCCATGGAGGTGATAGGAACACCTGAATCCAATGATTTGGAGGGCTGTCCCAATACTTCTAGCAATATAGTGTATGTTAATGGGAACAAAGTCCTAAAGGATAAGTTCACCTTTTTGAAATAAAATGTTCATATTTTTGCAAGTAAACGCGCATTTATTATTTTTATTACTTGGAACCTGTAATGCATTGCACTCGTGATAAGCAGATTGCAGGTGCCATGCAAGACTCCTGCAGACTTGTCAGTGTATCTATCTTGTACATTGTACATGCAGGCAGGTACACAATGACAGAAAGAGACAATGAACTACCAGAGCGCTCAACAGCGATATTCTAGTTTGAGAACTACAGGCTGACAACCACAAAGGCTGTCGGTACTTGTAGTTTCCCATTCACAGAACTCTGACTGAAAGACACAGCCAGGTGGGTGAAGCTTGCCGTCACTAGAGGCTGCGGACGGACTGTGGCTACAAGAGTGGGAATATGTTACATGATCCACCCTAAAAACGGGTAGAACATGTAACATGTTCCCAAAAGTGAATTTATCCTTTAAAGTGACAATATATTTTGGTTTAAAAAAAAAAGAAATGTATGTACACTATTAACCTAAAGCTAATAACATTTAAAGTATTTTTTGCCCTCCGCTGCCTCAGGCTACATTTGTCCTCCATGACCCCACTGTATGTAGGAACATAGTACTTTTTCCATTTCAGAAGGTAGCGAGAGGGTGTGTTAAAAGCAAAGCATATTACATCAACTAACACGCACTGCTTGTTCCAAACAAACAGAAAATGAGGGGAGTCTCATCTGTAAATGTCCCTGAATGACATAATGATGTAGCCGGCACCTGGCTACACTTGGCTTTCAGGAGACTTAACAAGTTTCTCGAATTGCAAAAATTGCAGGGGTTTTCTGGCATCCGTGGATAACAAAGTTGCTTAACCTAATGTTCCAATATTTCCGCCTCACCAAAGGTTTGTAGTAGAGAGCCACCACTTCCAGTTTGGGGTCCTGCTGTTTGGCCTGTCCACAGCTTCCAGTGTGTTCATCAAGGTTCTAATGCTGTTTCTGAGACTTACTTTCTCAAGGTTTTCCTGGTCTATAAGACATCTGAAGGACTTGCTTTTGAGAGAACAATCAGTTTCTCTGCTGGCGACCAATGTGTCTCTCGTGGTGCACACTCTGAAGAGGTTTGGATGGGTTCTGAATCTTTAGAAGTCTACATTAATCCCAGCCCAGAAATGGTTAGAATATATGGGCCTGATCCTGGAATGTGTATGATGGAGTAGTTAACCATTTGACGACCGGCCAACAGTAATTTTACTGCTGTCCAGCAGCTTCCCCAGACACTGCGACATACCAGTACATTACACTGCTCAGACGTGAAGCAGCATTATCTGCAACTGTTGTGTCCACCGGGAACAGTGGATTGCAGTGCTCGGTAACTGTCCACTAAGAGCAGTCCAGATACCACGTGATCACTGTGTGATCGCATGTCCCCTAGAAAACAATAGTCATGAATGGAATCCATTCATGACATCTTTGTTTACTACTGTGTGACCTGTGATTGGGTGAAGTCCTGCTTTAACTTCTAAGTATGTACACATCAACTGACACTTCACAGGCTGCATACTCTTTCCAAATCAACAACTTAGAGGTGATAAAATGTAGAAAGTTGTGCCAGCTAGCATAATTCTGCCCAAAAATATATTATTTGCTAGATTCCATTTTTGTCATCTTGCAGTTCTCTGGTTTATTTTTATATCTATGTAGGTTAGAAGAGGCGAGACATATGCTTAGAAATAAGGAAAATTCACTCAGTGAGCTGCATAAGGAACTGGGCCGAACAAGAGCTTTAGAACTGAAGGCCTTCCAGGAAAAAGAGGATATCCGGTCTCAAATGGAAGCAAAAAATGAAGAGACTGAGAAGAAGTTACAGGTAATAAGAAAAGTGATATACTGTTTTTAATTGCAAATTAACATATAGTATTAACGTTACATGCCACTTTTCGTTCTCTACCAAGAGCATCTAGGCCTAATTTGTAAATCATAGAAAAGTACAGGATATCACAGCAATGGGCATTCTAGCTTTTATAACTGATCTATTTCTTTGGGTTACTGCAGTTTGCATACCCTTACTATACACATCATATGCTATAAGAGTGTCCCTTAGCACATTACGCAATGCCTGTAGCCTTCTGTCCTTCAAAAATTGAAAACCTATTGTTTAGTTGAAGTAATCTTTTATACCAACTAGCATCTTTATAATGTAGTGGTACCTGTGCAAACTGGCCATTTTTTCTATGGACAAAGCTCTGACACTTCTGGCAGTTACAACCTGCCCACTCCTATTCCATACACTTCTATTGGCTAGGGAGACAGCCATCAACCGCAATTGACCTATACAAATGTGTGAAGTTGGGAGGACGTGGGCAGGCTTCAAAACAACCAAACAGCCAGGATTCAGATGTAAAAAGAGTAATAAAAGCTGCAAATACTTCTTTGTCCCTGGACTTTTATACCTGCTAGCAGGTTTTTTTTTTATTAATTCATTAATAGGAAAAAGGACAGTCCTGTATGTGATCAGATAATGCTTTTGTATTCTTTATATCATCCTAAACATCATTGTCATACAATCCTCAAACACATGTTTGATTTCAATGGTATACTGAAGGATACTGTGCTACATAACCACATCAAACTATTTCCAGACATAAGACCGGGTACCTTTCAAAACCAGGTAGCCTATGTATAAGTTGACCATTAACTCAAATATCTGTACCATTATATCAAACCAATATAAGTGAACAATCCAGTGATCCAAATTATAATTGTGACTGTATATATCAATATAGAATGTGCAATGTGTAATGAAACATTTCTTTATAGAAATAGACCTTTCTTTTGTGTGTCTCAGTCTATTGGTGTTATTTATGTCCTGAATATTTTCTCCCGTGTGAACCACACAGTGAATCCTCAGCCAGGAAATGGGCTTCACAATGCTAAATCATCATCCACCTCTTCTTCAGTGACGCTCACCACCATTAATATATTGCCCTCACCTTAGGATATGAACCCAATACACTGATTAGGTCGGCCAGTGCTGACATCAATAGGCTGAGACACACAGAGAATTTGTCTTTGTTTAATTTCTATGATGATTCTTTAGTTACACATTGCACTTTGTATGCTCTACTGTAACACTTTACAATTTGGATCTCCGGATCGATTGTTCACTTATTTTAGTTTGATATAATGGTACAGATCTTTTTTGTGGTAATGGTTACCAATATATTCGTTAGGTTTTTTTTTTTTCATGGAAATAGTTTGATGTGATTAGGTAGCGCAGTGTCTTTCAGTATACCATTTTCTATTGCTTTTTGCAGGAACGCAAATTGATGTTTGCAACAGCTTACTATTTACTTTTTACATTGGGTATTTCTAGTTTGGACAAAGAAGGTAACCTAGGAGTAATACAGTTCTTTATTAGAGCACATCTGTGATTTTCGACTGCATTCAAACTTGAGCTCTGAGCATCTTTTTGTTATTTTTCAGCTTTTTTTTTTTTTTCTTTTTCTTTTTTTGAACATTTGTACAATTTATGCGGGCACCTGAGGCTTGAGTGTTTTTATAGTTTTTACCCAATCGCAGGAGAAAATGTGATATGTGCATTTTAACATGTTTTTTCACATGTGTTTGCGCATTTTTGATCCTACTGAGGCCAAAAATGCTTGAAGTTTGTAACTTTCTCAGCTGCCAGCATCACTGCACACAGGTGTGAACAGGCACAACTGGAAACGATGGGATTTTGGATGTTGAGCATTTTTGAAGTTTTAAGTTACAAAATGGTCAAATGTGATTGGGGCCCAAGAATTATCTGCCTGCTTTTTGTCTGAGATTTGCCCATTGGTATTAAGTTGAGCACTTTCTGTATTGAGGTTTTAAATTCAGGGTTTCCTTGCTTACCACACAGTGTGCTATTTAATATACCCTATGTGTGTTTTCCTACTACCTAATGGACTTTTATGTTTTAATGAGTGTTCACTCTTACCCAAATAAGAACACAGACACAAATAAAAATAAGGTACTTGTGCCCCCCCCGCACCCTCCACACTTTCTTCATGATGGGTGTCATGGTGATGCAAAAAGCAACATTTTTTTTTTCTTTTTAACAGGAACTGGTTAAGAACTGTTATGCTTTTTTATTGTCTGTGCCCCTGTTGAGGGGGGATGTCCCCTCACTTTCTTTCCAAATAACAGATAATGGCTAAATTAGGCAGAGTTCATCAACAGAGTTTTTTATTCTGCTCCAAGAGATGGGTGTCAGTCTATTGTGGATTAGTGATTCTAGTCATTTGTGTGTGCTGTTTTTAAATGAGGTTTTATTTTTTTAAATGAGGGGTGTGTGTGCATGCGTGTGCCAGCCATTCTGCAGATCAAAAAAGTATGTAACCATACACTTGCTTTAATAAATGAACACCCTGCTTCTACCTGGGATGGATTAATTAAAGTGGGGTTGACGAGGAGTGATTACTGATGAAAAGTGCTTTCTTTAAAAAATATATATATATATTTAATAGAGAAATTTTTTCCGTTTAGTCTCTGGTCATGTAGTGTTCAAAGCATACACCTCACAGCAGGATGTCTGAGGAAATGAACAGATCCATAGTATTATAAATAAATTGCAATAAAGGCTATTACTATTATATGTTAAAACATTATCTTCAGAGCATAGAATAAATATCACTACTAAAGTTAATGCAACTTCCTTAGGACTTAGATATAAATATTAATATAACCAAATCTTTTTCTCAAAGGCCTGTTATTTAATTGGATCGTCTTGATAAACATAAAATTCATGAATCTCAATGAGACTTTCAATTTCCTCCCTGCAGGAGTCCGAATTGTTAAGAAGGCAGATTGCATCTCTTGTGGAAGAAAACGGGAAACTACTTGGACATCAAAATCCACAACAGAAAATTCAGTATCTAGTGAAACTGAAAAAGGACAACAACAAACTTATTGAGGTATGACACACTCATATTACTGCATGTAGATGGATTCCAATATAAATATTTAAGGCCTAACCTGAATTTGTTTCAGAAATGAAGCTATTGAAATCAATAGAAATGCATGTTGATGCATGTTGCACTTTACATTTCATGCCAGTGTGCATCTTGACATGCGTATGGATGGCTTTATTTTTCCATTGATTTTGCATAGTGATGTGAACCATTTTCTGCTTTGTGGTGCACTGGAAAAAAAAATGCAGGTGCACTGGCAGACCATTCAAAATAAGTAGGCTGCTTTTCCACAACATACTTTACCTGTGAGATAACAGATATTAATGTGTAGTAATACACCACAAAGGTTTGAATCCCCTAAAGTGGGTTAGAACCCCTGTCAGTGTTCCCACTTGAAAGATTAACTCATTTTGTCCTGATGACTACGGTCATGGTCTTCGAAGAACCTTCCCCTCCATTTGGATGGATTTCCTCTTACTTGCTGTTGTGTCTTCAGGGCAGGAAGTGTCTCCCCAATGGGACACAGTGCAAGAAAGAAAAAAAAAAACCCGACTGGGGTTTAATTATTTCCCACTATCCAAAAACTAAAAAGTAAGCTTTAGATAAACTATTTTTTTTCTATTCGTGGAGTTTTTATATGTTCAACCAACTTGTATTTATGATTTTGTAAGTGTAACCAGAAAACTTGTGTCTGTTACTTGATTGTGTGACCCAGAAAGTTTACATAATTTAGGACAAAATAAAAACCGTTTTTAGTCAGTCATAACTGGCATTAGACAATTATCACCTAAGTAGCAACAGGTAAAACTGGTTCACGGCTGTATTGATGATGATCTGATGGTATGGGGAAATGCCTGGTTTCAGCAAATAATATGAACAGCTTTTTGAATACAGCCCAAATGTGTACTGTACATAATGTAAGATACCATCTGCTAACATTTTTATTTTTTTTAAGTCAGTCTTTGAGTTCTGTCATGACAAACATATATCATATTTAATGTATATATCAGGTATTTAATATTTTGCTGCTTTTCTTAAATATGTGACTTTTCTTCTTTCAATCATAGGAGATAAACAAACTACGAGCAGAAAACCTGCTATTCAGAGAAGGCAAGAAACCCGAACAATATCCTGACTTTTAAGAAGTGAATTATGTTTGATGCAGACATGGCTATAATGTTGTAAATGGTAACTTAACATTCTGAAGCAACATTCAGCTCCACTGCCATAATATCACCATGCCAGAACCAGCCTGCAACCAACTTGTAGTGATGACCCACATTCACAAAGAGCAGATTCCATGCGGATGGATGCATGCAGAGAAAAAACAGGTTCTCTAGAATGATCTCTTCCTAAATGAAGTTACAGTGTTACTAAACCCAGGACCCTGCATTCACTATCTGATCTCCCACAGTACACACAACATGGAAGTGCAATTATTTTAGTAAATACAAACTGCTAATTACCTTTTCTCATCAGCAGGTAGAGCAGTCTTGTGACTTCAGCAGAGCACTGGTTAAAGCTTGTAGGAGGAGTTTTCTTTCTGCTCTAGGAAGATGCAGAACCCCGACCTCTGCCTGGACAGTGCTAATTGGCACTGTGCTGATCACATGCACTCTCCCAAGAGAAAAAATAAAACTCACTAGCAATGAACACCAAACTGAGCATGTGCAGAGTGACTCCACATGATCTATCTTATCAGGAGAGAAGAGGGAGGCACTGGAAGAAGGGGAGGATCAGAGATGAAAGGAGCTAACAGCGCTTTTATACAATGCATAGGATTAACCCCTTAGGTTCCACAGGGAGTATATCAAGCATGTTTTCCTGCATATACAGACTGATTTTACTGTTGTGGGTTTAGTAACACTTTAACTGTAACTTGTAGTGGAAATAATACAATTAACAAGATTTTAAATGAAACTCTTTACCATGCAGCTTGGTTAAAATATTACTTTTTCAAGATGACCAAACATTTGCAGTACATGCAAGTACTAAACACAATTTTTTAAGGACATGTAGGAAAGTATGTATATCCCATTTTTTTAGCTATATACAGAATCCATAAATTTGAAAGCCTCTCTTGGTAAGCCGTTTCATTTTAAAAGAAATAAAAATTTGTACTGGCCCTTTTGTTACACTGTCTGATTTGTCACGCTCACAAGTGTGACAGAGGCGATTTTTCTGCAGAAGCACATTTTGCATGTACCATCAAAGTTCATGAGTAAGGACATGCCATAGAGAGCAGTGATCTGTGATGTACCTTTACAATTGTATAAATTTGAATGTTTTCAAGCATTACAATGGCAGCTTTATTTGTCCAAAATAATGTAGACATGTAAATATTTGTCATGTGCTTGGAGTTTGTTCCTTTTACATGTGTTGTCGTTTTATGTGATGTATAAACTGGTCACTGCTTGTATGATAGATGCAACCAGGTTGTATAGTTGAGATACAGACAGAATTTGGTGGTGGAAAAACTGAACGGATATTTTTCCTATCTCCAAAGATTGATTTGGTTGTTTAATAATGGTAAATAGAACAGACTTTTATATTATCTCTGATTTGTTAATGTCGTTTTACCACCATATTTTTGGGAGTGTAAATAAAACCTGTTACTCTAAGCAACAAATAAATGATTTTTTTTTCCTCCGATTTTATTAAAAAGTTTTTATGAACCTTTTTCTAGTGTGGTTATTCTGCTAGGCGCGTATATCAGGTCTTTAAATAATAATTTCTGGCCATGATGCATACAACATTTAACAGGTTCCCACCCGGCATATAGCCAAATGGCGGCTTGCAAAACCCCTCGTCCCTTCGAGTGGACGCCATATGGCATCCTTTCGGGCATGCGCAGTTTGCATGCCTGCAGAGCCGCACAGCGGCGTGATCTGTCACCAGCCGTGTACCTCGGACACGGCCAATGACAGATCTGAGTACCGGCCCCGTTGCCGGTACCATGTGACCTGCTGTAACCAATCACAGCAGGTCACATGACAGTTGTATACAATGGATGGCTTAATTCATGCCATCCATTGTATACTAGCGTGGCTAGCTGTGAATGGTCACAGCGATCACATGCACAAGCTGGGCCAATCACAGCCCAGCTGTGTCATGTGATTAGCCGTGGCCAAATCACAGCTAAGCACAAAAAAAAAAAAAAACCCTGAATGAATCGATGTAATTCCGGTAAATGCTTGCCTATAGCAAAATAATTCTTTGCTATAAGCAAATTGTGTAAAAAAAAAAAAAAATACTGATCGCTTCCCCAAAGTAGTACAATGTTACTATGGTAACATTGTACTACTTTGGTCATAGTGAAATATGAAAAAATCTTAAAAAAAAGAAAACATTTAATAAACAATTTAAAAATAATAATAAAAAAAAAGAAAATGTTTAAAAATTATAATTTATTTTTTTTTCATACTGTCACCAATCAGTGTCCCTGATTACCGCCATGCCAGTTATGATGACGCTGTACTGCACTGATGACAGTATGTAAAAAAAAAATAGTGAAAATAAAATAATTTTTTTCATTTTCCGAAAAATTATGACAAAAAAATACAACTTCAAAAAACTCGCCATGCCTCTTATGAAGTACGTCGGACTGTCTACTTTGCAAAAAGGGGTCATTTGGGGGATATCTGTACTGTTCTGACATTCTTGGACCTCAAGAAATTAGGTTGGCTGTCAGTACTTCAGGATTGATCAATATTCAGATATATCCCATAGTTTGGTGAAAATAACCCAAATTAGGATGTATATTTTAGTCTGTAGGAAAGTTATAGAGTTCACAAAGACATGTAGCAGAATACATCTTGGCCTAAATTTATGAAGAACAATTATTTATTTGCAAACTTTTATAACAGAAACAAAGAAAAACGTGGTTGGTTTTTTTTTCAAAAATTTCTGTCTTTTTTTGTTAATTTAGCAAAAAATAACCCCAGCGGTGATTAAATACCACCAAAAGAAAGCTCTAGTTGTGTGAAGAAAATGATAACATTTTAGTTTGGGTACAATATTGCATGACTGCGCAATTGTCATTGTGTGAGAGTGCTGAAACCTGAAAAATGGCAGGAAGGGGGTAAAAGTGCCCGGTTTGGAAGCGTTTAAGTAAACTTATTAGGTTATTTATAGCATGTCCAGCCCTTCCTAAATAGGGAATTGCAGAAAGGGTGCATACTGTCTTCCTCTGCTGTTCTCACCAGTTTCTGAGCCTTTTCAACTCTGAATATTCTATTCCATCTATAGGACTTGTTTTTGGAACATAAAGGGAAAAAATAACATTTTAAACACAATATATGCTTTTATTTCTGGACAACACTGGGCACTTCAGTCAGCTATTGACATAATTAAGTTTGACAGGTACTTTAGGTTAACCATGAACTGATCTTTATCTAGCAAGTGATGTGTTTGGAGGAGTGAATGACTTGTGTTAGTCTATCCAGTCCTAAGATTGACACCGCCCTACCCCACAGCTAGTCTGTTGATTACTCTACTACAGTAGAGCCACACAGTTGTGTAACCTTGTTACACTGCTTCCTTACAGGAGAAATGAACACTATTTGCCAGTAGCTAACTAGCCAAACCTAGGTTTTGACGTAAACTAAATTGATTTTCATGCTAGTTGAACCTCTGACAGCAGCAGGAATTAATATTTAATTTAGCAGTGACTGCCTCCCCTCTGATTGTTAGAAAGCTGGCAGCCACCGGCATCCCAAGAACCATTCCTCTTCCAGGCCCAGTTCATTCAGCTGGAGATTCCTGGCTAACAGCTTAATGCAAACAAAGGGGCAGGAATTGTGTTAAAAAGAAAAATGGCACGGGGTCCCCCATCATATTCATACCAGATCCTTTGGGTATGTCCCATGATGTAAATCATGTCATCCAGAAATATATATCCACATCAATCACAAACAACATCTGCCAAAAATAATCTGATCCCAGCTCTTCACTTATGCCGAAGTTAACAAATAGGTAGGATTCTGTCAATATTGGTCAATGTTACCTGGGAGAAGTGTTTTGCTCTGTGATTTTTGAGGGACATCTCTTCTGATTTATTATCAATGCCATTTTTCTGGGATGCCACCAGTGGCAAAAGTTTAAAAAAAAAAAACAAAAAAAGAAAACCTACTTGCATCTAGGATGCTTGAGTGCAGGGAGTGGTATCCCAGGGCTGCAAATTGGAGTCTGTTTGCCGCTCTCCTTGATTAGGACCTTGAACTGGAGCCTCCAGGATTTGCTGTTTGAAATGAACACAAGGCCTGGCGGAGGCAACACGGTCCCAAAGAGCCCTGCTAAGGGCTGCAGCCAGTGAGAAGGCCACGGGTGGTGAGTCTCACCTGGCTGGTGGGGGAGAGGAGGGGAGGTAGGTCCTTACCCACTCCTACAGGTGTGCCTGCGGGGAGGAAGAACCAATTAAATGGGCCCCTTGTTTCTTTCCCTAGAGATGTGTGGAACCGCTCAAGAGAGCACCCACAAAACATCTAAGGATAAAGCCACCGCTCCAAACAGTGTAGTTATTGCAATGTTAAAGTTTGGCCAGACCCTTCTGTTACAAATGTATTTACAAGTTATCAGGAAAAGAACCCTCAGCATTTATGAAGGATTTTTTGTTGGTGCAAACAGATGTTCACCACCTTATAATCCTTCAAGACAGCCCTGACATCTAGAGAGGTGGATACTCGGTCCCCTAGGGTGGTCCTGTCTTCCCTGGAGGGGTCTTGTGTGAGGAGGCAGTGGGGGAGTTTAGGTCCCTCATCCTTGCAGGCAACCGCGGAGGAGGAGCTGGAGGTTTCTTACCAAAGCTCCCTGGTTGAGGGGAAAGAATTGGAAGGTGATAGCCAGGCTAGTGGGGAGTCTAAACCGGGTAGACACCTTTTGTGGCAGATGATATGGAGGGGCTCCTAAGGGCTATTTACACCTCAAAGGACATCCAAGAAACACCTACGCAAGCCTCAGCTCAGGATAAGATGTATAGGGGGTTGGTGAAGTTGCATGCTAGGGTACTACCCTTACACCAAACTCTAAAAGATATTGTTTTGAGAGATTGGAAGGATCCCAAGAGGAGAGTCTTAAAGCAACAGCAGAACCTCAGTTATAGGCAGGGGGTCCAAGGGGCTTCAGAAATGCAATACAGAGCAGTTAACTGGCAGGTGGGACAAGATGTACAGGTTTTTTTTTTTTTTTTTTCCAGTGTCCAACCCTGGTTAGTAGAACCAGTCTCTGATCTGCCCTTTGCATTTTTTTTCAGTTCACAGGTATCCCTCCAAAACATCATTAAGGGCCAGGTCAAGGACTGTCTGTCTATACAGTTATAGTACCAACAACTGTTCAACACTCTTCCCAAACCTTAGTAACCCAGCAAGGTCATTTTTTATTTGCACTTGGTCCTGGGGTACCCTATTTACAACCGTTATATGCTCTCTTGCTTGGGCCAACGTAGCTCTGCCAAAAGCCCCTAGAGACACCTCCATATCCGGAAGAGCAAGCCTAGAACTTGGTTCCACCATCATACCAATCATGCAAATCAATAACAACTTCATCTGTGGGAGATTTAGTCTGTTTTTACCTGTTTGGTCAGACCACTTCTTCACCACAATTCCCAAAATTGCAGGAAGTCACATTTCACTAGTGCTGGGTGACGAGTGTACTAGATTTTTTTACCATTTCAACTTCATGTTCAACATGAAGACACCAGTGGCTTGGTCATTGCATCTCCATGGATGCAGGTGACCTGTAGTGTCTTGGTTACAGGTCCCCATCTCATTGACCAGAGTGTCCTGTACCAGGGTCACCATACTCCCTGAGTCCAGGAGAGCTGTAATGTGACTGATAATTCACAGACCCTTTATAAGTTTCCCCACCAGAAAGGGACAGTGTAAGCTTCTAAAGCAAAGACCGAAATCCTGCAGAGAGCCCCACATTGCATGGGCTCCTCTTGCCACTGGTATGCTCAAACAATTCCCCACTTATGACATCCCTTGCATTGTAGAGTATGGGCATTCTGGGGCATGGAAGCCCCAGGCTGATCCTACAAAGGGGCATTGACTGACTTCCGGGGATTCCTTTAGGCTGATTCAGAGGTTCTGACACATTTTCCCCCAAAAGAAGACCTTTTCCCTGGCATGCAGAAGCAAGTTCCTCCCATCTGACAGGGCTGAGCAACTCCTTTGCCACCATGTACCATTCTGCCACTTCATTTACAAGGTTAGCAGTGTTTGACTCACTGTGACACATCCACCATTGCAGGTCAATTGGCAAAGACAAAAGATACAGGTCTGTCACAACCCTCTCCACTCTTTGGGCCCCAGTCAAGGTCTCTGGTTGCAGCCATGTAATGACCAGCTGGATCAGATCATGCATCTGTGACCATGGGGGTCAATCTGATCAAAAGGGCCTATGGTGCTCCCACTGTTTGGACAACTGTTGTCACCAACAGACTGGTTCAAATTTCCACTTTCAGGCAGTCACAGACCCAAGCATCCTCAAGAGTGAGGTCATAATATTTTCTGAGCCACCTGACAAAAATGGTGCAATTAAATCAGCCCGTTTGTCCTCAAGCCACCCTTCGTGTTCTGCTGTTCTTTCAAATGTTATAAGAAACACCTCTCCATCATCAGTTTTCCAAGAAATGGCTCGCTGTGGTAGCTGCCGGCCAACAGCTGCTGACTCATGACTTTGAGAGAGTAATTGCACTGCTTTAGCCAAGAACTTGCTTTGTGCCACTATCCTCTCTCTAATGAAAGTTATCTCTTCCTCTGCTCTGTCTCCAAAGTGCCATATGAGTTTGCTGCTGCATAGCATTGGTCACCAGTAATTGTTTCAGTATTCTCTCCATTTCAGAATTCAAGAGGGTGATGTCCCATTAAATGTATTTTTTTTTTCTTTCAAAAGCCTGCCTGCACCGATCGTGATTTTTAGGGGGTTATTGGGATCACAGGACACAGGCTTATTAACCAAAACAGGCTTCAATCAACCTAAAATGGCTAAAAAGGTCCATAACAGCTAAGAGGGCAACTAAAAACTCCTAGTCCTCCCCTTCATACTTTAGACATCATCTCCACTTTCTCTGTCTAGTTTATGGATTAAGCCCATAGGTGGTGATTTACACAAAGTGGCAAAACTGTAGAATAAATCCATTCCCCAACACTAAACAGTGCTGGGACATGGTCAACCAAGTGCCCAGGGCGAATGTGGGAAACTGTCCCCTCCCCCAAGTTGGATAGAGGAGATGTGGTGAGCACCAAAATGTTTGTAATGGTTGTGGCTTGCAATGAAATAGTCCCAGTGAAAAGTTTAAAATCATACGCACTCTGAATCTGTGGTGACACTGAAAAGAAAAAATTTTCTTGAATCGGTGTCACTAAAAAGAGCAAATGTCCCT
Organism: Staurois parvus; assembly: GCF_062004578.1. Taxonomy (NCBI): domain Eukaryota; kingdom Metazoa; phylum Chordata; class Amphibia; order Anura; family Ranidae; genus Staurois; species Staurois parvus. The sequence goes on along the minus strand of NW_028317816.1, from coordinate 14,836,493 downwards.
GAGTGAGTAGTGTTGTTGGAGGTGTTACAGAAAATAAAAAATTGTTCTTGCATCGGTAATGTCACTAAAAAGAAAAAGTATGTCTGCATCAGTGTTGTCGCTGAAATTAAAAAATGTCCCTAAGTCAGTGATGTCACTGGAAACAAAAAATTTACCTACATTGGTGATGTCCCTGTGTTGGTGATGTCGCCGAAAGGAAAAATTATTCCTCTGTTGGTGGTGTCACTAAAAGATAGAAAAAATCCCTGTGTAGGTGATGTCACTGGAAGGAAAGAAATGTCCCTGAATCGGTGGTGTCATATTCTGGTGTCCCAGTATAGAACTCTTTCCTCAACCCATGACACCCCTCGCTAACCAGTACAGAGCCCTCCCCCTCACTTCCAGCTGTTTACCTTGTCCTCAGTGCAGGAGGTGCAGCTGCCAAGGAGGTGGCTGGGCTGTCATGATCTGGTTGAGCACTCCCTGCCCTGCAGCATTTTTGCTCAGACTCCTGGCTGCTGCTCCTCCTGCACTGAAGACAAGTTGTCACTCAAGGCAGGCTGTCACTTATAAATACCACAGAAATGATAGCGAGAAGCACGGGGCTAGAGGTGGTGGTACCAAGTACCTCTGTATTCCAGACAAAAATAGTCCTGCTGACAGGTGTGACACTTTAGTCACTCTTGTCAGTGAGATGAAGGGAGAAGCTGAAGCTCCAGTGCCCAATCCTCTACATACAGCCACTGCGCCCAGGGCATGTGCCCCCTTATTCTTGCCAGCACCACCAGCAACAGGGGACCAACATAGATTCTCCAATCAGGATTAGAAAATAAAAATGGAATTTGGAGTAGTTCCTACATGCATCATATCTATTTTCCCCATGAATATTATAGTCTCAATTTACAAAACTAAACAATAGGATTAGAGGCCTTATTAAAAAAAAAGGAAAAAAAGTGGCAGTACACTCAGCTATGATGAAATGTGAAAATTACTGTCATATGGCAAAAAAAAAAAAAAAAAAAAAACCTTGTGCTTGTGTAAAGCTTTGTTAATTAGTCCTCATGCACACTGGATGTTTTTCCACCTACTGTTTTTGGCTTTTGGCGTTTTTTTTCTACAGCCAGTAAACTCCACAGCATGTTATCCTATGTGTCAATGCACACATAGACTGTAATCAATGTTTTTTGGCTGAAAAAAAACCCCAGAACTAGTGGGTTTCTAGGAGATTTTTTTAGCTGTAAAAACGCTCTAACGCGGTAAAATGCGTCAAAACACTGTAAAATGCCGCAAACCAGCGTTTTAGGACTTTTTTGAGCAAGAAAAAAATATTTTTTGTCATTAAAAAAAAACAAAAAAAAAAGCTAAAACCCACAAATGCGGAAAAACGCAAAAAAAACTCTAATGCAAAAACACTAAAAAACCTCACGTTTTGAACGTGACTTTACACAGCTAAAGTTACTAGTGTCATTAAAACGCCCATTGTGCATGGAGCCTTAGGCTTGGTCACCAGACTTTATTCACATAGATTTAACACAAGTCCTAGGTACTCAGTCCTGAGATGGTCATTTTCAATTCTCACCCCCTTAAGTAAATAGATTGACAGTCCTTCAATATACCAAAGTTAATATAAGAGAGGGCAAATTTTTTTTAAGGGAGGTCAATTTTGCTATACCTTACAAACTTTGTAAATAAGTGTTCATTCATTTTTGTACCACTGAAGCTGGGGGTGCACTTTGGCATCCTTGTCTTGGGACCGCAGAGAACCCTGTCCCAGCACTGGATTGCAGTGCACGCATGCAAGAGGGTAGCGTTGGGAGATCAGGAACATGGGCATTAAGATGCTCTTAAATGGCCAGGGCAAGGGTTACTAAGCTGCTCCCCACTTATCAGTATTTAAAGCGGAGTTACACCCAAAAGTGGAAGTTCCGCTTGATTGCCTCCTTCCCCCTCCACTGCCAATTTGCCAACTTTTGCGGGGGAGCGGGTACCTGGTTTTGGCAGGTACTTGTTCCCACTTCTGGTTCAGTTTGCCGCGGCGAAGTGAGCTGTAAGTTCGGCCCCCACCTTCCTCCCGCAGGTCCCAAAAGACTGCCAGACCAATTAGGATGCGCAGCGTGACTCGCGCATGTGTAGTGGGCACCTGGAAGTGAAGCTGCAAGCTGTCACAGCCTGGTGCCCACAGTTGTGATGCCGGCGCCGTGGAGTGAAGAAGGAGAAAAGGGACGGCACAGGTGAGCACATCGCTGGACCCTGTGTCACGATTTCACCCACAAGCCACGCCCACAGCGACTAGCTAACCGAGTCGTGCATGTGTGGCCGTGACTTGGGGTAAGAGGGAATAAGGGGGACTTAATTTTGAATATATAAAACCGTATATAAGACTGGCCATGATATACTTTCACAGCCCTCACTACCTCTTGGTCACCACCGGAGGGAGACTCCAATCCAGTCAACCGACCACACACTGGCAGATAAAAATCTTACATACAATCTGATGCACTAACTAGGGTTGGGGAGCAGCTTAGCAATCACACACCCTTCTAGGATCCCTCCAGCTATCCTACAGCTAGAACCCCGGTGTTAATCACTCTTCCACTGTCCACACACCCCCACACCAGACACACCACAAACGGTAGCTTGCCACCACCCAACTGTTTATCCGCAGAACGGTCTGTTGGGACACCACACACACACAGATCTCTGTCTGGCAGATCTGTTGCCCTTTACAATCTGCACGCAATCTGCCAACACGCAGTGCAATTGCATACAGATTGGCAATGAGCTTGACCGAGCATATAAAAGCACTAAAATACAATACAATCTAATCTCTCCAGAGATATGAGCCCGTGCTTAAATACACAGAAGTCACTTATTAATTTTAAGATTTAATATCCCAAAGTGGGCAGTGCATAAAATATCTACAAAGTATAAAAAGTTACAAAAAATACAAGAAGACACAAATTGACTATTCACTATAAAATAAAAGGGAATAAAACAGAATAAAACTTATACCAAGATTTACCCTGCGACTGGAGCAAGTCAGAGAGTCCGTAATCCGTTAGTCGATCGAACCAGCTCCATACGAATTACCATGTCCAAATGTCCGGGTCCTCAATTTATGGGGATATGGACGTAGGCTGGACATGAGTTCTTAGCCAATTGGCTCTGGGGGGTGTTCCTGTACCTGCCCACAAGCTGTTCTGGGTGCCGAACTGCCCAAAGTCAATTGGACCAAGAATCACCAAGTCGGGGATTGAATTTCCGACACCAGCGCATCAGTCCGATCGCAACAGTACCAATCACTGTTCCGCTATCACACTCCAGCTCCACATAACCATTTCCTGCATTTTCCTGGCATTCTGCATAGGCCACAAATATAGTTTTTATATGCTGATGTAGCCTACAGAGTGCCCCATCAGAAGGAAGTACAGTGGGGCAAAAAAGTATTTAGTCAGCCACCAATTGTGCAAGTTCTCCCACTTACAGGGCGGCACAGTGGCTTAGTGGTTAGCACGTCTACCTTGCAGTAAATGGGTCATGGGTTCGATTCCCAACCATGGCGCCTCCTGCATGGAGTTTACATATTCTCCCTGTGCCTGCGTGGGTTTCCTCCCACACTCCAAAGACATGCTGGTAGGTTAATTGGCTCCTGTCTAAATTGGCCCTAATATGTGTATGTATGAATGTGAGATAGGGACCTTAGATTGTATGCCCCTTGAGGGTTAGGGACTGATGTGAATGTACAATATATATGTGTTAAGTGCTGTGTAAATTGACAGCGCTATATAAGTACCTTAAATAAATAAATAAAAAGATGAGAGAGGCCTGCTGTAATTGGCATCATAGGTAGACCTCAACTATGAGAGACAAAATGAGAAAAAAAATCCAGACAATCACATTGGCTGATTTGGAAAGAATTTATTTGCAAATTATGGTGGAAAATAAGTATTTGGTCAATATCAAAAGTTCATCTCAATACTTTGTTATATATCCTTTGTTGGCAATGACAGAGGTCAAACGTTTCCTGTAAGTCTTCACAAGGTTGGCACACACTGTTGCTGGTATGTTGGCCCATTCATCCATGTAGATCTCCTCTAGAGCAGTGATGTTTTGGGGCTGTCGCTGGGCAACACCGACTCAACTTCCTCCAAAGGTTTTCTATGGGGTTGAGATCTGGAGACTGGCTAGGCCACTCCAGGACCTTGAAATGCTTCTTACGAAGCCACTCCTTCGTTGCCCAGGCGGTATGTTTGGGATCATTGTCATGTTGGAAGACCCAACCACGTTTCATCTTCAATGCCCTTGCTGATGGAAGGAAGTTTGCACTCAAAATCTCACAATACATGGCCCCATTCATTCTGTCTTGTACATGGATCAGCCGTCCTGGCCCCTTTGTGGAGAAACAGCCCCAAAGCATGATGTTGCCACCCCCATGCTTCACAGTAGGTATGGTGTTCTTTGGATGCAACTCAGCATTCTCTCTCCTCCAAACATGACGAGGTGTGTTTCTACCAAACAGTTCTATTTTGGTTTCATCTGACCATATGACATTTTCCCAATCCTCTTCTGGATCATCCAAATGCTCTCTAGCAAACATCAGACGGGCCCGGACATGTACTGGCTTAAGCAGGGGACACGTCTGGCACTGCAGGATCTGAGTCCCTGGCGGCGTAGTGTGTTACTGATGGTAGCCTTTGTTACGTTGGTCCCAGCTCTCTGCAGGTCATTCACTAGGTCCCCCCGTGTGGTCCTGGGATTTTTGCTCACCGTTCTTGTGATCATTTTGACCCCACGGGGTGAGATCTTGCGTGGAGCCCCAGATCGAGGGAGATTATCAGTGGTCTTGTATGTCTTCCATTTTCTAATTATTGCTCCCACAGTTGATTTGTTCACACCAAGCTGCTTGCCTATTGCAGATTCAGTCTTCCCAGCCTGGTGCAGGTTTACAATTTTGTTTCTGGTGTCCTTCGACAGCTCTTTGGTCTTCACCATAGTGGAGTTTGGAGTGTGACTGTTTGAGGTTGTGGACAGGTGTCTTTTGCACTGATAACAAGTTCAAACAGGTGCCATTGATACAGGTAATGAGTGCAGGACAGAGGAGCCTCTTAAAGGAGAAGGTACAGGTCTGTGAGAGCCAGAAATCTTGCTTGTTTGTAGGTGACCAAATACTTATTTTCCACCATAATTTGCAAATAAATTCTTTCCAAATCAGCCAATGTGATTGTCTGGATTTTTTTTTTCTCATTTTGTCTCTCATAGTTGAGGTCTACCTATGATGCCAATTACAGGCCTCTCTCATCTTTTTAAGTGAGAGAACTTGCACAATTGGTGGCTGACTAAATACTTTTTTGCCCTACTGTATTTTCATCTCTCTGCAACTAATATATTAGCTTTTATGAGGGATGAAACATACTCCTTTGATGTATGTATATACTTTTAGAGCTCCATAGACAGCTCGGAGACCCCCTGGTGTCATGAAGCCGAAATGTCTGCGTTTCTCTTTTAAGCTCCAGGAAGATGGCAGAGTCTGATTACTTATAAGTGACAAAATCTTATTTGCACCCAGGTGCCACTTCCAGACTAAACTAGTCCCTTCAGATGCTAATTGATGATCATCTGTCTCTGAATACCTAATTTCTTTAATGACAAGGACTGAGACTACATTTAGGATTACATATTGCTACAGGTTTTAACAATGAAAACCAGCGCAAACCCACATATTCAATTGCATTACTCAACTTGAAAAATCATTTTTTTGCTAATAAAGATATATATAATAAATTATATATAAATAAATTAATATAAAAATAAAAACATTAAATTCAATTCATAAGTCCAGTGACAAAAAAAATCAAGTGATAAAAAATCGAAAAAGTCCCAAAAAAAATATATATATATTTAACAGTCCCGTGACAAAAATAAATCAATTTATAATTATCATTGGATTCTTCCGTGTTACTGATCCCTTCACCATCCACCAGTGCAGAAATCAACATTAACCGCACTCACCAGATATTAGTAAGTCACACGCCTTTCAGGAATATTAAGGGCTCCTGGACCCCCTTTGCTTTTGTGAGACCTCCAAATGCTATTTCCTCTTATATTTGGGTACCTCTTCTGCTTACTCCTCTCACCGAATCCCCCAAAGGAAATCAGGAAAAAGAAAAGACCATAGCGTGATACCGTAGTAATCTCTCCTCCAAATAATCTCTCCAGACCACTCACATTCTTTTGCGGGATATAGCCCGCCTTTTATTCAAAACAACAATGAATTTCTTCCAAAATGATCCACTTTTCAGGTACACCGACTTCTTATAAGAGACCCCACAGTCTAGTGTGCAGCAGGATGGCAGACCTCAGCTACAGACTCATCTACTAGGCTAAGATGGCCCCTTGGAACGCATCGCTCGGCGTGCGCTCCACTCACCGGAAATGACGTCAGACGACGGACCAGGCAACCGGAAGTGCGTCAACGCGTTTCACCCCACCCACAGGGCATTATCAAGACCTGGTCTTTGGTCTTGATAACGCCCTGTGGGTGGGGTGAAACGCGTTGACGCACTTCCGGTTGCCTGGTCCGTCGTCTGACGTCATTTCCGGTGAGTGGAGCGCACGCCGAGCGGTGCGTTCCAAGGGGCCATCTTAGCCTAGTAGATGAGTCTGTAGCTGAGGTCTGCCATCCTGCTGCACACTAGACTGTGGGGTCTCTTATAAGAAGTTGGTGTACCTGAAAAGTGGATCATTTTGGAAGAAAATCATTGTTGTTTTGAATAAAAGGCGGGCTATATCCCGCAAAAGAATGTGAGTGGTCTGGAGAGATTATTTGGAGGAGAGATTACTACGGTATCACGCTATGGTCTTTTCTTTTTCCTGATTTCCTTTGGGGGATTCGGTGAGAGGAGTAAGCAGAAGAGGTACCCAAATATAAGAGGAAATAGCATTTGGAGGTCTCACAAAAGCAAAGGGGGTCCAGGAGCCCTTAATATTCCTGAAAGGCGTGTGACTTACTAATATCTGGTGAGTGCGGTTAATGTTGATTTCTGCACTGGTGGATGGTGAAGGGATCAGTAACACGGAAGAATCCAATGATAATTATAAATTGATTTATTTTTGTCACGGGACTGTTAAATATATATATATTTTTTTGGGACTTTTTCGATTTTTTATCACTTGATTTTTTTTTGTCACTGGACTTATGAATTGAATTTAATGTTTTTATTTTTATATTAATTTATTTATATATAATTTATTATATATATCTTTATTAGCAAAAAAATGATTTTTCAAGTTGAGTAATGCAATTGAATATGTGGGTTTGCGCTGGTTTTCATTGTTAAAAGTTTTTTGGTCTTTGTACCTGTGCACAGCAGCATCTCACGGGGATTTGTGTGTTAAATAGGAGAGTCCTGGGCGCTGAGGTTTTGTTTTCTTTACATATTGCTACAGGTCACCTCTCAGCTACTCAAATCTGTAAATTTTATGTCACACCACGGGACAGGTAAGTGTGTGTTTGTTAAAAGTCAGCAACTACAGTTTTTGTAGCTGCTGACTTTTAACAAACACAAAAACGGCTGGAACTCCGCTTTAAGAAAAAAACTTGGTTTTCTTTGCTACATGTGCTGCTGGGCAGTGCCCAGCTCCAGATGCTTTCTGATTGAAAATCTCTTTTCTATTAGCCTTTAAAATGAAAAGAATTTTCAAGATTCACCTCTTATTGAGGGTTTACATTGTTCGCAATTTGCACATTTTTGAGGGGTCCATCAAATCTTCTGCGAATTGAACCCAGGCAGATACAATTAGGCACATAAAATCAAAGGGGAGGGGGGATTAGAGACATGAAGGAGAAGGAATAAACCATATGAAATGAAAGGGGGAGGGGACAGTAGGCACATGGGATGAAGGGGGGGGGGGCAATTGAGCACATGAGATGAAAGGCGGGAGGGAAAATTAAGCACCTGAGATGAAAAGGGAGGGGACATAAGGCACATGAGAGGGGCAATTAGGCACATGAGATTAAAGGGGGAGGGGACATAAGGTACATGAGAGGAAAGGGGGGGCAGGGCATAAAGCACATGAGATGAAATGGGAAGAGGAAATTAGGCAAATGAGATGAACAGGAGGAGGAGACATAAGATGAAAGGGGGATAAGACATAAGGAACCTGAGATGAAAGGGGGAGGGGACAATAGGCTCATGACATGAAAGGGGAGGGGACATAAGGCACATGAGATGAAAGGCGGTTTTAAGGCTCATAACATAAAAGAGAAGAGGACATAAGCAACATGAAATGGGGGGGGGGGGGAAATTAGACACATAACATGAAAGGGGAGGAGAGATTAGGCTCATGACATAAAAGGGAAGAAGACATTAGACACATGAGATGAAAGGGGAGGAGACATTAGGCACATGAGATGAAGGGTGGGGAAAGGACATTGGGCACATGCGATGAAAGGAGGAGGGGACATTAGGCTCATGACATAAAAGCGGAGAGGACACTGACCACATAACATAAAGGGGGAGAGGACATTAAGAACAAGACATAAAAGGGGAGGGAACATTAGGCACATGAGATGAAGGGTGGGGAGAGGACATTGGAAACATGAGATGAAAGGGGAGGGGACATCGGGAACATGAGATGAAAGGGGAGGGGTCATCGGGAGCATGAGATGAAAGGGGAGGGGACATCGGGAGCATGAGATGAAAGGGGAGGGGACATCGGGAGCATGAGATGAAAGGGGAGGGGACATCGGGAGCATGAGATGAAAGGGGAGGGGACATCGGGAGCATGAGATGAAAGGGGAGGGGACATCGGGAACATGAGATGAATGGGGAGGGGACATCAGGAACATGAGAATAAAGGGGAGGGGACATCGAGAACATGAGAAGGGGAGGGGACATCGGGAACATGAGATGAATGGGGAGGGGACATCGGGAACATGAGATGAACGGGGAGGGGACATTAGGAACGAGAAGAAGGGTGGGGAAAGGACATAGGGAACATGAGATGAAAGGGGAGGGGACATCGGGAACATGAGATTAACGGGGAGGGGACATCGGGAACATGAGATTAACGGGGAGGGGACATCGGGAACATGAGATGAAAGGGGAGGGGACATCGGGAACATGAGATGAAAAGAGAAGGGACATCGGGAACATGAGATGAATGAGGAGGGGACATCGGGAACATGAGAATAAAGGGGAGGGGACATCGAGAACATGAGAAGGGGAGGGGACATCGGTAACATGAGATGAACGGGGAGGGGACATCGGGAACATGAGAAGAAAGGGGAGGGGACATCAGGAACATGAGATGAACGGGGAGGGGACATTAGGAACGAGAAGAAGGGTGGGGAAAGGACATAGGGAACATGAGATGAAAGGGGAGGGGACATTGGGAACATGAGAAGGGTGGGGAGAGGACATTAGGAACATGAGATGAAAGGGGAGGGGACTCCGGGAACATGAGATGAAAGGGGAGGGGACATTAGGAACGAGAAGAAGGGTGGGGAAAGGACATAGGGAACATGAGATGAAAGGGGAGGGGACATTGGGAACATGAGAAGGGTGGGGAGAGGACATTAGGAACATGAGATGAAAGGGGAGGGGACTCCGGGAACATGAGATGAACGGGGAGGGGACATTAGGAACGAGAAGAAGGGTGGGGAAAGGACATAGGGAACATGAGATGAAAGGGGAGGGGACATTGGGAACATGAGAAGGGTGGGGAGAGGACATTAGGAACATGAGATGAAAGGGGAGGGGACTCCGGGAACATGAGATGAAAGGGGAGGGAACTCCGGGAACATTAGATGAAGGGTGGGGAGAGGACATTAGGCTCATGGCATAAAAGGGAGGAGGGATTTAGAAATGTGCACAGGCAGGATGGAGATTAGACATCTCGGCCAGAAGATTCCGAATACAACACACAAGAAGTCAGAGGTGCTGGAATTAGGGAGGGGACCGGCATGTATGACAAGAATGAGAACTCCCTGACACTGCATGCACCTCTCCCTCACACCCCAGTCCTTCACACTCTCATACACCAACTTCAGAGCGAGCAGGAGGTCACATGGCTCCAGGGATCACATGACTGCGATGTCCCCTCCCCCCCAGCCTGTATTTCAGGAAGACGTCTGTCGGTGGTCTGAGCTGTTCCATGTGGTCCAGCTGGGGATGCAGCGCGGTGGCCGGCCTCCTGGGGGCGCTTTCAGCATGCTCTGCCAAACTAGCGCTGGGAGCGGATTACCTGAGAGAGCTGTGTGGGGCGTACACCGGGGAGCGGGCCGAGTTGTGTGATTGGGTAAGCAGTTGTCAGTGTCACGTCAGCTAACCCCATGGCCACAGCCCACTAATACTGGGGTAATGATCACGTTTCATGTGTTCCTTTAGAACCAGAGGGGGAGTTATGACTATTGGAGCAGCCAATCAGCTTCTAGCTTTCATGTTCAACGCTTATCTGAACAGGTTGAGGAAGCTGATTGGTCACTATGCTGGGCTGCATGTTTTATGAAAGAATTCACATGTGATGATGAATGGATGGGGGTGAGTTTATCCCAATGATATTATGTATTGACATACATGGCTGACACTGCACTCATTACGCTGAACTCATCATCTGCCTTCACAAGTATACCCCAATAAGGATGCACATGGATTGGTGAGAAATCTGGATCTTTGCTGCTTTCATCCCTAATAGCCGCACAGAGACGGCAAAGTAAAAACCATAAACTACAATGTGATTGGATGAGATAAGAATCCAGTGAAAGATCTGGTATTTTGTGAATATCTATCCCTGTGTTGTCTGTAGATGTTTATACAGGGCTGCTGTTAGAAACCACAGGGCCCCATACAGCCAACCTGACAGGGTCCTGCCCAAAAAAATAACTGTTTATTATGATTCAGTTATGAATGAACACAGTGAATAACTGGTATCAATCACTCATTGTGTTCATTCATGAAAGGAAGGGTCTGGTAAATTCAGTGACATATTCCCCCACTATCCATCCTGAAGGATCCTATTGTGTGCTTGCAGCTGCCAGAGGTAAGGAGAGAAGGGAACCCAGCAGCACTGTGGGGGTGGGGGCACACAGGAGGGGCTTGGGCAGCAGGGGAAAACATATGGTGCACAGAGAGGGAGATGGGTGCAGCGGGGGCAATTACTGGAACTGATCCCTTGTATGGCTCTCTCTGCAGCAGCTGAAAGTTGGCTTCTTCTCTTGTCCCTCCCACTGGCTTTCAGCTGCTGCAGAGAGAGCCATACAAGGGATTGGTTTCAGTAATTGCCCCCCATGCGGTGCTGATCACCCTTCCTGCACACATCCCATTCACCTGGTTGCCTGGGCCCCCCTGCTGACCCGAGCCCCACACAGGAGGACTGGTGGTACCCCCTTATCCACAGCCCTGAGTTTATAGCAGTCACAGTTTCCATTCCTTGGCTGGCCACACACTATACATTCTGATTGCGCAATCACTTAACCCTTTCACAACCAGAGCCGATTTTGGTTTTTTTTGCACACATTAAAAAAAAATAATTTTAGGCCTGAAGATTATTTAAAAAAACCCAAACATTATACGTTTTCTGAAAGCAGAGACCCTTTGAGAACGATATTGTGGTAATTCTTATTTTTGTTATGTCACATATTTGCTAAACAGTTTACCAAATGTAAATTCACTACATCTCCATTGTAGGGCCGGTTCACTACACTTGCAGTCCAGTATGTTTATTTTTCTGCATCAAAAACACACAGAAAGTAGGTTATATGGCTTCCAATAGCATAGTTCACACCAGTGCAACCAGTTCCAGTGCATTCCAGAAAAAAAAAAGTAGAACATGTTGCATTTTTTTCTCTACTGAACAATACTGGAAGCCTCAGTTCTCCAGGGACTCTCATTCCTGAGAGGAGTCATTGGCTCCCGCTGCTGTCCATTACAGCCAGTGAGCCAATCAGGACAGGGAGGGGGTGGAGCCGAACGGAGGCTCTATGTGTGAATGGACATGCAGAGTCATGGCTCAAGAGCATGCCTGCTCAGGTGCCCCCCATAGCAAGTTGCTTACTGTGGGGGCTCCCAACAGGAGGGAGGGGCCAGGAGCCCCAGCAGGGGACTCGAGAAGAGGAGGGTCAGGGCTGTCATTGCACAGTGCAGGTAAGTATGACATGTTTGTTATTTAACCACTTTCACCCCTTCCTGCCCAGGCCAATTTTCAGCTTTCAGTGTTTTCGCACTTTGAATGACAATTGCGTGGTCATTCAACACTGTACCCATATGAAATTTGTATCATTTTTTTTGAGACCTATAGAGCTTTCTTTTGGTGGTATTTAATCACCACTGGGTTTTTTTATTTTTTGCTAAACAAATGAAAAAAGACCAAACATTTTGAAAAAAAAATATTTTTCATAGTTTCTGTTATAAAATTTTGCAAACAGGTAATTTTTCTCCTTCACTGATGTGCGCTGATGAGGCTGCACTGATGGGTACTGATGAGGCTGCACTGACAGGCAGCAGTGATGGGCACTCATAGGCTGCACTGATGTGCATTGACGAGGAGGCACCAATAGGCTGCTCTGAAGGTCACTGATAGGCAGCACTGACTGGTGGCATTGATGGACACTGACTGGTGGCATTGATGGGCACTGACTGGCAGCACTGATGGACACTGTTGGGACTGCAATGATGGACACTGTTGGGGCTGGGGATGCATTGGACTGCCTCTGATTTTTTTAAATACGTTTGTCGATTACCGCCTCTTCTCTTTCCTCACACTGTCACAGGGTGAGTTAGGTGCAGCCGATAACCGGAAACTGTATGTACATTGTGATCAGCTGTGTCATTGGACACAGCTGATCACGTGGTAAAAGGGTGCTGTGATTAGCCCTTTACCCTGTCATGTGATCAGCTGTGTCCAATGGACACAGCGATAACAGAGCTCGCTGGGTGCGCACCCCAGGTGGCACGGTTCTGGAGGACATCATATGACACCCTCCCAGAACTAGATCGTCATTCGGCTATAGCCCAGTTGTCAAGTGGTTAAAAAAACCAAGACTTTAGTATCACTTTAAGGTGAAGAAAGAGAAAAAAAGAGGGGGAAAAAATGCACCGGAGCGTATAAAAAAACACATTGAAACACATCAAAGATGCATATGCAAAAATGCATTTGAACTGTGTTTCTATGGTGTGAACAAGCCTGTAAGGCACACAAACCTCAATATATTACACATTTTGGTAAAATAAAAAAGATCAGGTTAAGCCGAGTAAATAGATACCAAACATGTCCAGCTGTAAAATGTCTGCTCTCTTTCACTACAGTAGGCCATTATTGGATGAAGGAGGAAGCAGATTCCTCCACCTGACAGCTGTTGGTGCCCCTTCACTCTGCCTGACTGGAGAGACAATATCATCACTCCTGTCAGTCAGACAGTAAACAGGAGTTTTCATGTTTGTCTTCTCCCTAGTATTGGGTGAGAGGTGCAGTTCTCTTTTAGCCCACTAGAGGTCTCCCTTAGAACAGGTATAAATAAAGCTGGTTCCAAGTGGTAGGTTGGTTGGAGAGGTGAGGGTGTAAGGAAGGCAAGCGAATGAAGCAGTGTTCCTGTTTTGGCCCCCACAGAAATGCCTGGGGCCTTCTGTGGCTAGATGAAGTGGCTCCGGATAATGGCCTTTCCCAGCTGGGAATCCTGTAGAAAGCTTCTCCCTACTGGGCTATGCTTAGGGAAAGCATGGATTTTTTTTACCCTGCAAATGGGCAAGAGTTGGACAACACTGTCCAGCAATTGATATCATCTGGTAATTTAAAGGCTAAGTTTGCAGGGAAAAAAATGTGCATTTATTATTTTTTTTCACAAAACAAAGCATTGCACCCATGATTGGATAGCAGGTGCAATGTAAGGCTCCTGCCCGCTGTTCCTCCAGCTTCTGCCAGTACCTCTGTACAGGCTTTGAGTTAAGATGCAGAAGGAAGTGTCAATGGACTACAAGTGCGCTGATCAACATACTCACTCTTTTGAGAACTACGAGTTCATCTGTCACAGTGACAGACCAGACTTGTAGTGTATTCAGCAACAGATAAGGAGAATGGAAGTGCATAGAGCAGCCCTGAACCTCCTTTTCTCTGGTACCCCACTGGTGCTCCCAGCTCCTCCCCTCCACTGAATGCCCCCATAGAAAGCCGCTATCTATGGGGGCATTCAAGTGAGCTCACTCCCTGCATCTATAGATACAAACAGCGGGGCTAGGCCTCCCACCCACTCCTTGTCAGTGGCTTTGATTGACATCGACGGGAGCCAATGGATTCAGCTGCCTTAGAAAATACAGTGAGACCAGGAAGTGAGGGGAGAGAAGAGCTGCAGATATGCACAGCGCATGAATGAGGGCTCAGGTAAGTAAAAAGTGTGTGTGTGTGTGTGTGTGGGGGGGGGTGATACTGATGCCTAAACATTTTTTACTTTAAAGTGTTACTAAACCCAGGATCCTGCATTCACTATATTCGGTCTCCCACAGTACACACAACATGAAAATGCAATTAGTTTAGTAAATATAAACTACTTAATACCTTTTCTCATCAGCAGTTAAAGCAGTCTTGTGACTTCTATCAGTGTTCAGTCGAGCACTGGTTAAAGCTTGTAGGCGGTTTCATTCTGCTCTGCGTGTCTTATGAATCTACAGGGACCCTGAACCTCTGTCTGGACAGCGCTGATTGGCCCTGTGCTGATCACATGCACCCTCCCAAAGAAAAAAATAACCTCTCTAGCACTAAACTGAGCATGTGCAGAGTTCTGTACTATCAGCAAATGGATTGGGGACAGTAGAAGAAGGGGAGGATCAGAGAACACCAGATCACCAGCCTTTTTACCCGATTAACCCGATCAAACTAATGCAGCCACTACATCCAAAGATTGAGATGATGCAATATATTACATTTTGGGGTTAGGGTTTAAAGTGTTACTAAACCCAGGACCCTGCATTCACTTAGCATAAATATATGAGAAAGAAAAAAGGAATTTTGAATTCGCTGTAAAATCCTTTTCTAAAGCTGGGCCATACATGGGTCGAATTCCAAAAGAATTTTCTTTCGAAAATCTTTTCTAAGAATTTTTGTTCAAATTTCACACCATTAGTGGGTCACAGAAACTGCCGATTTTCGTGTGACCATCGAATATGAGTGATCGGGCATGTTGGAAATTTTTTGAAAACCAACAAATTTTTAAATCAATGTTAGCAGAATCATGCAAAAAATATATAGCTGTGACCTGGAAAGAAAGGAAAATTCTTGCTCACAAAAATTATTTTCTGTAGCAACAAATTTAAGGCTTGGTTGGTTGAATTTGGAAATCAGTGGTGGCACCATAGCATTACAAAACGCACAAGATTTATGATTTTCTAAAGAAAATTCGTTCGGAATTCGACCCATGTATGGCCTGCATTACAGTCCATCGGACAACACAGGTGCCACCCCATTGGTGCTTATGATCATGCTCCTGGTACTGCTTTGCTGCAAAACTGAGGCATACTGGTAGTGGAAAAGTTATACCTAGAACTATCCTACAGTTTTTTGTTTGCCAGTGTCCAGTCCTCCACTAGTCAACAGTATAACCTGAAGGTTTAGCACTTTCTGTGTCCCTCAGTGCATTCCAAAAAAACAGGATTTCACGGGCAGTACAAAAATCCTGTTTTTGTTTATCATTTCTTACTTCCAACATTTACAAGTTTAGTTTGTTCCTGCAAGCTTTGCGAATGAAAACTCAAACAAGCAATACTAAACTATGTCTTTGTCATTTCAGATCCACCTACTACTTCGCCTTTGTTGTATAGGACTTGTGTTTCTGTGCAATGCTGCTATGTGGACATTCTTTGCTAAAGCATTACGATTCTCCTCCTCTTCAGCAGCTGCAACTGTAACAACAACTGCTTCAAATTTTATTTCATCTGTAAGTAGTTAAATAGACAACAGTTATGTATCCATTTCCTTTCATTAGAATTCTGATTGCATCACCCAGTCCCTCATTATATCCCCTATAGTGTTAAGTGAAAATTCCAGCTTAGGTGAAAGTAGAAAAAAACACGCCATATGTCTTACAGGTACACAAAAAAAATCTCTGCCACTTGGGGTACAAAAAGTTGAATTACGATATCCTGTGCCCAAGATATTTAAATTTTGTAAACAACATCACCTACACTTCTTTGTGGGGCCAACTAGACTTGTGGTGTCTAACATGGAAATGGCAATTCCATTTCCAAAATATCAGATGATAGTCATACATTTAGTAATAAAAGCAGAACAAAACACGCACATAACAGATAACCCTTTCATGGAAACTTCATTGTAGGGGTTCCTCTGCATGATCCTGCCACTGTATCCCCTCTCACGTCAGCCATTGGTGTGCAGTGACAGTAATAAATACACAGCCTTCCCATTGGTGTGCAGTGCAAGCAATAAAAACACTCCTCCCTTCTCATTGATGTGTAGAGGGTAAAATAAATATCCCCTTTGCCACTAGTGGGCAGTGGCAGCAATAAATACCCCCCCCCCCCCCCCGCAGTTGTGCAGTGGCAGCAATAAACACTTTCCATTTCCTATTGGTGTGCAGTGACCGCAATAAATGTTCCTCTTCCCATAGGTGTGCAGTGGCATTAATAAACGTCCCTCTTCCCATAGGTGTGCAGTGGCATTAATAAACACCCCTCTCCCCATTGGTGTGCAGTGGCATTAATAAACACCCCTCTCCCCATTGGTGTGGAGTGGCATTAATAAACACCCCTCTCCCCATTGGTGTGGAGTGGCATTAATAAACACCCCTCTCCCCATTGGTGTGCAGTGGCATTAATAAACACCCCTCTCCCCATTGGTGTGCAGTGGCATTAATAAACACCCCTCTCCTCATTGGTGTGCAGTGGAATTAATAAACACCCCTCTCCTCATTGGTGTGCAGTGGAATTAATAAACACCCCTCTCCTCATTGGTGTGCAGTGGAATTAATAAACACCCCTCTCCTCTTTGGTGTGCAGTGGCATTTATAAACACCCCTTTCCCCATTGGTGTGCAGTGGCATTAATGAACACCCCTCTCCCCATTGGTGTGCAGTGGCATTAATAAACACCCCTCTCCCCATTGGTGTGCAGTGGCATTAATAAACACCCCTCTCCCCATTGGTGTGCAGTGGCATTAATAAACACCCTTCTCCCCATTGGTGTGCAGTGGCATTAATAAACACCCCTCTCCCCATTGGTATTAATAAACACCCCTCTCCCCATTTGTGTGCAGTGGCATTAATAAACACCCCTCTCTCCATTGGTGTGCAGTGGAATTAATAAACACCCCTCTCTCCATTGGTGTGCAGTGGAATTAGTAAACACCCCTCTCCCCATTGGTGTGCAGTGGCATTAATAAACACCCCTCTCCCCATCGGTGTGCAGTGGCATTAATAAACACCCCTCTCCCCATTGGTGTGCAGTGGAATTAATAAACACCCCTCTCCCCATTTTGTGCAGTGGAATTAATAAACACCCCTCTCCTCATTGGTGTGCAGTGGAATTAATAAACACCCCTCTCCCCATTGGTGTGCAGTGGCATTAATAAACACCCCTCTCCCCATTGGTGTGCAGTGGCATTAATAAACACCCCTCTCCTCATTGGTGTGCAGTGGCATTAATAAACACCCCTCTCCTCATTGGTGTGCAGTGGCATTAATAAACACCCCTCTCCCCATTGGTGTGCAGTGGAATTAATAAACACCCCTCTCTCCATTGGTGTGCAGTGGAATTAATAAACACCCCTCTCTCCATTGGTGTGCAGTGGCATTAATAAACACCCTTCTCCCCATTGGTGTGTAGTGGCATTAATAAACACATTCATGTTCACCAACTTCTTATCAATTCATATTCGAGTCTGCTCATTGTAAATCTAGGCTTAAAGTCCAATGCAAGCCATACCTTTCTGTTGTTTAAGAACTCACTGGATATATTTTCCTTTACTTCTCATCCCTGTCCCATTAGAACAAGAAACAAAGGAGCAGGGCATTGTCATGCCAGCAATAAAATCCTTGATACTAATAAAAGCGTTTTGTTATCCATTACTTTCTGTTTTTATGACCCCTTGTCACCATTCCACATAGTGAAGGGAAATTTCCCCAGTGATATTACAGACAGCAGTCAGAACCAGGCAGAGTTTCCAATGTTTGCCCAGCCTAGAAATGCTTTGGCTGGATTTGGGCTTTACGTTATGAACAGATCAAGGACAAATAGCAAGGTTGGTGCACTTTTCTGAGGCAAGATATACATTTGCCTCTGTGTAAGGTGAACAAATGTTTTTCTGCACATTTCACTTTCTTTTTTTTTTTATTTTAAATCTTTCTTTTTGTTTTACAAATACAAAAAAAAAAAACATTCGGACATGGGAGTACAATTTTGTCATCCAATAAAATGACTGATGGTGATACAAAGATTAAACTGTTTAAAACACATTGTAAATCTCATATCTGAAATAGGGGGGTTAAGGGTTAAATAAAGGGGGAGGGGGACAATGAATAGCAAAAATGTAAACTGAGCAGGTACGTAGGAGCCTGCAGACTTTAATAGGCACTGTCCAAGTATGCAGCCTTGAGGACCACACAAAAGATACCAAGATCAATTGCAACCAGTGCTTTCCAGTACACAGCCGGGTCAGTAGGAGTTTGTGGTACCTCCCTAGGCCATCCGATCCCATGCTAGTGCCACCAAAGCTTCAGTGGAAAGACACCTAACCAAACAGCCTGGGTGAGAATGTCCACATAACGATTGCTAAGTTAAAAAAAAATCAACAAAATAACAATGAAAAAAAGGGGGGGGGTGGGAAGAACGCAAATCCAAGCAAAGACCATAGAGTCACACACTATAACCGAATTACAGCCTAACAAGGCTAGTTTTAAAACCCATTAAGAAAAAAAAAAGGGAAAGGTTAAAAGGGCTTAAGATCATTGGTTTGTCTGGACAAGGTGCTTAACCACTTGCCCTCCAGAGGATTTATCCCCCTTCCTGACCAGGCCATTTTTTGCATTACGGCACTGTGTTACTTTAACTGGCAATTGCGCGATCATGCAATGATTTATTTATTATTATTTATTTCTGGTACTTGTATAACGCCGTCCATTTACGCAGCGCTTTACATATATATTGTACATTCACATCAGTCCCTAACCCTCAAGGGGTGTACAATCTAAGATCCCTAACTCACATTCATATACTAGGGCCAATTTAGACAGGATCCAATTAACTTACCAGCATGTGTTTGGAGTGTGGGAGGAAACCGGAGCACCCGGAGGAAACCCACGCAGGCACAGGGAGAACATGCAAACTCCAGGCAGGAGGTGCCGTGGCTTGGATTTGAACCAATGACCCTAGTACTGCCAGGCGGAAGTGCTAACCATTTAGCCACTGTGCTGCCCAACGATGCACCCAAAATAAATTTACATCCTTTTTTTTCACACAAATAGACTAGTAATGGCCGCAATCAGCGACTTATAGCAGGACTGCGGTGGGCATTCTGACACTGGAGGGAACTGACTTGGTGTCACTGACATCTCCAGTGACACCAATACAGTGATCAGTGCTAATAAAAAGCACTGGCACTGTACTAATGGCAATGGGCATGAAGGGGTTAACATGAGGGGCGATCAAAGGGTTAGCTGTGTGCTCTTTCACTATGGGGGCTGCTTGTGTGCTTCACTATAAGCACAATGCTTTGTATGGCTCTGCTATGCAGAGCCATACAAAGCAGTGTGCAGGAGCTGACAGGGGAGAGATCTGTATTGTTTACATACAGGTCTCTCCGCCGTCAGTAATACTCCGAGATTGCCAGGTGCCGGCGGGTAATCACCGTCCGGGACCCGGTGATTGACAGCCGAGGCCACAAATGGCGGCTTGGGTAGGGCGTGCGCACGCCCCCCCACCTGGAACTGTAAAATCACGTGTATATATATATATGTGACTTTGCGCACCTGTGCCGCCCTGTAGCAGTATTTCTGCTATAGGGCAGCGCGAAACTGGTTAAACAAGGGATCAGCCAAGACCAGTGCCAAAGTAAAATATAAACTAGAGGATACCACATGTGAACCCAGATATAGTCTTGTGTACCCTTGCAAGTAGTGATCCACTCCTCAGCTTCCATAATCCAGTCACCTTCTGTAATGATTCCATAATCAGTCACCACCTTGGTCCAGTCCCTGTGGCTTGATATGTACAGTTGTTTTCAAAATAATAGCAGTCAGACATCACTAACCTGATCAATCACTGTTTTTGGTAGAAATGATATTTCTACATGGCAAATAATTTACTAGCAGGTGTAGTAGAGTAATAGAAATCCAACAGACCCAACAGTCATGACATGCATGCTGCTGATTCTGTGTAATTGAATCACTAATTGAAAGGGGCATGTTCAAAATAATAGCAGTATGGAGTTCTATTAGTGAGGTCATTCATTCTTTGAAAAACAGGTGGCAATTATTGCCCTTATTTAAGGAAGGAAGGCAGCAAATGTTGCACATGCTGGTTACAGTGCATTTCTCTCTGAAATTCTGAGGAAAATGGGTCGTTCCAGACATTGTTCAGAAGAACAGCGTACCTTGATTAAAAAGTTGATTGGAGAGGAGAAAACATATAAAGAAGTGCAGAAAATGATAGGCTGCTCAGCTAAAATGATCGCAAATGCTTTAAAATGGCAACCAAAACCTGAAAGACGTGGAAGAAAGCGAAAAACTACCATTCAAATGGATAGAAGAATAGCCAAAATGGCAAGAACTCAGCCAACAATCAGCTCCAGGAAGATCAAAGAAGGTCTAAAGTTACCTGTGAGTACTGTTACAATTAGAAGACGCCTATGTGAAGCCAAGCTATCTGCAAGAAGTCCCCGCAAAGTCCCACTGTTGAAAAAAAGACGTGCTGAAGAGGTTACAATTTGCCAAAGAGCACATTGACTGGCCTAAAGAGAAATGACGCAACATTTTGTGGACTGATGAAAGTAAGATTGTTCTTTTTGGGTCTAGTGGCCGGAGACAGTTTGTCAGACGACCCCCAAACACTGAATTCAAGCCACAGTACACTGTGAAGACAGTGAAGCATGGTTGCGCAAGCATCATGATATGGGGATGTTTCTCATACTACGGTGTTGGGCCTATTTATCGCATACCAGGGATCATGGATCAGTTTGAATACATCAGAATACTTGAAGAGGTCATGCTGCCTTATGCGGAAGAGGAAAAGCCTTTGAAATGGGTGTTCCAACAAGACAACGACCCCAAACACACCAGTAAACCTGCAACATCTTGGTTCCAGACCAACAAGATTGACGTTATGGAGTGGCCAGCCCAATCCCCGGATCGTAATCCAATAGAAAACTTGTGGGGTGACATCAAAAATGCAGTTTCTGAGGCAAAACCAAGAAATAGAGAAGAACTGTGGAATGTAGTCCAATCATCCTGGGCTGGAATACCTGATCACAGGTGCCAGAAGTTGGTTGACTCCATGCAACACAGATGTACAGCAGTTCTCAGAAACAGTGCTTATACAACTAAATATTCATTAAGTGATTCAAAGGACAGCAAAATCTTCAAACATTTTTCAGTTTATATAGTGAATGTTTGAGTTTGTAAAGAATACAAACTGCTATTTTTTTGAACAGTCTAATATTCACTTTTCATGTTTTGATTTGGAATAGAATGTGTAGTGTTCCCAATGCATTTGTGTGTATGGAAATAAAAGCTATTAGAAGGATTTTGAGCTTTATTCACTTTTTTCAACACACTGCTATTATTTTGAACACAACTGTAGGTGTTCTTCCAGTGAATCGGTATGAGACGTTTAGCTGCCTTAAGCAGGTAAGGGAGAATGCTACACTTGTAATGACTGAGTGGAAGGGTGTGAACATAGAGCAGGAAGTGTATCGGAGAAAGGGGCAAATCAGTCCAAAAGGGGCAGATCAGCCCAAAAGAAGTGCATTCCGACCACATATGGAGGAACGTGCCTCTCTGGCTGCAGCCTCGCCAACAAAGATCAGGAACTGCAGGATAAATCCGAGCAAGGGTCATGGGCACACGATACCACCTCGTCAACAGTTTTGTAATTGTTCTCCTGCATTTTAGAGTCTACAGAGCTAGAATGAGTCAGTTGATATAAGTGTTGCAGTTGCTCCTCAGATAACTCACACTGGAGGCCACACACCCATTCCCTTATATATACTGATATATATCCCTTATATATCAAAACTGGAGAAGTGGAATTAAGTAACTTACATACAGTTGTGTCCAAAATTATTCAACCCCCAATGCTGTAAAGGGGTTTAGGGACTATAGTGTACATTTGGAATTGTATTCAGAATCAAATCCTACAAGGACGTTGTAACTACCCAAATGCAACTAAAATGACATCAATTGTTTATGTAATACAGTAGTAAATGGTTCTTATGTGGTTTCTTCATTGCCACAATTATTCAACCCCTTAAAGACTACCACTCTGAAGAACAGAGGTTCATACAGGTGCTTTCCATCAGGTATTGAAAACACCTGTGGATGTCACCGAGCAGCAATCAAGCATAATAAGCACCAATTAGGCAGCTTTAAAATGACTGTGATACTCAGCTCCTTCTAGACATTTACTGGTGTGGTTACAAACATGGTGAAGGCAAGAGAATGGTCCAGGAAGACAAGAGAAGAGGTGATTTCTCTTCACAGGAAGGGCAATGGCTATAAGAAGATTGCAAAGATGTTAAACATACCAAGAGACACCTTAGGAAGCATCATTCGCAAATTCAAGGCAAAGGGCACTGTTGAAACGCTACCTGGTCGTGGCAGAAAGAAGATGCTGACTTCGACTGCTGTGCGCTACCTGAAGCGTAGAGTGGAGAGAAGTCCCCGTGTGACTGCTGAGGAACTGAGAAAAGATTTGTCAGATGTGGGTACAGAAGTTTCAGCCCAGACAATAAGACGCACACTGCGTAATGAAGGCCTCCGTGCCAGAACTCCCAGGCGTACCCCCTTGCTGTCTCCAAAGAATAAGAAGAGTCGACTGCAGTATGCCAAAAGCCATGTGGACAAACCACAAAAGTTGTGGGATAGTGTTCTGTGGACTGATGAAACAAAATTAGAACTGTTTGGGCCCATGGATCAACGCTATGTTTGGAGGAGGAAGAACAAGGCCTATGATGAAAAGAACACCTTGCCTACTGTGAAGCATGGTG
This sequence comes from Staurois parvus, assembly GCF_062004578.1. Lineage (NCBI taxonomy): Eukaryota > Metazoa > Chordata > Amphibia > Anura > Ranidae > Staurois > Staurois parvus. The sequence continues at coordinate 14,813,315 of NW_028317816.1, read as the reverse complement.
GAGGGTCAATCATGCTTTGGGGCTGTTTTGCTTCTGCAGGTACAGGGAAGCTTCAGCGTGTGCAAGGTACCATGAATTCTCTTCAGTACCAGGAGATATTGGATGGAAACGTGATGCAGTCCGTCACACACCTGAGGCTTGGGAGACGTTGGACCTTTCAACAGGACAATGATCCCAAGCATACCTCCAAGTCCACTAGAGCATGGTTGCAGAGGAAAGGCTGGAACATTTTGGAGTGGCCATCGCAGTCACCAGACTTAAATCCGATTGAGAACCTCTGGTGGGACTTAAAGAAAGCAGTTGCAGTGCGCAAGCCTAAGAATGTGACTGAACTGGAGGCCTTTGCCCATGAAGAATGGGCGAAGATACCCGTAGATCGCTGCAAGACACTTGTGTCAAGCTATGCTTCACGTTTAAAAGCTGTTATAACTGTAAAAGGATGCTGTACTAAGTACTAAGATTGAATGTCACTTGGGGGTTGAATAAAACTGATAATGCTGTGAGCACAGAAAAGACATTTGTGGTTATTTCATTATAACTGTTATGTTATATTTGTCTGACCTACAAGTGCCTCTTTAATGTAAATGTAAGCAAGATGACTGAATGATCAAAAGCAATGTCAAACTGGCCAAAACACTCAATTTCAGTGGGGGTTGAATAATTTTGGACACAACTGTAGGATGGAAATCATATGTGTGATAGGATCTTTGCAGTCCAAAGGCGTTCAAATGGCGTAAGAGTGGACATTGTCCGAGTAGGGCGTCCCTGGGAAAGAAAATCGTGATGGAGCTGGCTATATCGCCAAAAGTCCAAGGAACAGCTGCCATAGCGTTCTCAAAATCTCGCCCCCCCGCCACTCCAGAAATTTGAAAATACTAACATCCCCATCACAGGCCCGGGACCCATAAAAAGTCTAAACTCTCCCTAGGGAGAAACCTGGTTTAACCCCCAACTGGCGCCAGTGGCAAAATGGGAGGTACCAATGAGAGGGAGTTATTCAATCTATACCAGATCACATTTTAGTTCTACATTGAATGATTACCAGTTTACATATAATATACATTTTTATCTTGCGAACATTTCTAGATTTTTTTTCATTTGCAAAGAAGTTTTTTTTAATCATTTTGTAACATGTTTTCCCTTCATAGTGCTCTTCTCTAAAATAAACCTCTCTTTTAGGCATTTCTTGGCAAAGTGCTGTTTGGAGAATCCCGTGCTATTCTCTGGTGGGTTGGAATTTCGATCACTCTCTGTGGACTGATTTTACTGCACACGTTTTCACCACAAGCAGAAGATCCTGCAAAGAAGAAGAGTTAGAAGAGGTCATCGTTTTGTTGATCAGTTTTACCTGAGCGTTTTGTGTGCTAGTGTATCTTTACTGGGGAACTTGATTCTCTTGTCCTCTGTTTACCTGTACATTTTAGGGGACGTACATATGTAGTTACAACAACACAAACCATTAGGGCTCATTTGGACTTGCCGCAGAAGGGCATTAAAAATGCACATTTTTTTTTTTGCCCCTCCAACTGTGACCCTTAAGCTGCAAAATCAGCAAACAAAGATGTTCACATGATGCAGTTGCAATACTTTGCTTCATGCCCATGGCAAAGTTTACTGCTCCTGTCTCATTCGGCGGTCAGTACCGCTACTGATTGGAGATTTGTCACAAACAACTCACAACCGCAAGCAATGCATATGCTTGTAATGCAGCATTTATTGCGGTTAAAAAAGGCGATGAAGAGATGTAATTTGCGGATCACTTTTCAGAGGCATGGCAGGTTAGATGCAAGTCTAAAGTTAAAAGAGAAATAGGGGATGACTTTTTTTCCTAAATTGTACTCACCTAGGTGGTTTCAGCATCGGTTCAATGCTGCATCTGTCCCCTGCTGTCTCTAAGTGTGAGAACTCAGCAATCACATTATCGCTGATTTCTCAACACCGCTGTGAGCAGAGAGCGATGACTGTCAGTCAGCGCTCTCTGCTCTGACCTCCACCCGCACTCACTGGAGCGCTGGACTGTGGAGGGAGCGGCTGACTCAGGCTGTCAGTGGCTCGCTGAGAGACTGAGCCAGGTGCCGCTCCAGACTCTGGGGTGCATCCCGACATTAGTCGGGATCTTTTCCCAATCTGGACCAGCTGAGTGACATCTGCTGACTGCGTGCTTCAGCCCGCTATCAGCTGAAAATGGGTCATACTTCTATTTTAACTTTAAGGCTAAGTTTAGACTTGCATCTAACCTGCCATGCTTCTGAAAAGTGATCCACATATGACGTCTCTTCACCGCCTTTTTTAACCACATAAGGGATCCTTTTGTTTTGCCCTGCAGAATTGGGCAGGTTCACTTTAATGCACTGCATGAAATACATACAGTATGAGACCAAAGAGATGAACCAACAGCAACATGGAGAAGACCTTTACTTTATTTGTTCCATATTGGACACATTTCTGCACTGCTATTTGTTTATACTGACAATAAAAAAAAAAGACTGATGTTTCTACAAATATTTAATAACTTTTTTTCATTCATCTTATCCAATGAAAAAAATTGTTGCACAGTCACTTTGTAAATCAGGAGCAATCAAAAATGTGACACTTATCTAGCTTAGAGGAGAAGCGGTTGTTTCCATGCGGAGAGGAGAAGAGGTGTGGAGGACATTCGGAGGGAGTGTGCATCAGGTTGCCAGCATAGCACTCACCACCGCACCTGAGAGGGAGAGAGGCGCAGTGGCAGACATTCTGGAAAACCACTACCACTGGCTGCCTAACTGAGAAGGACACTGACCAGTTGTGCTGCTAACAGAAAACAGAGGGAGATCACCTGCTGCCACAGGAGTTGGTGAGAGGCTGCTGGTCAAACCCCACTACACTCTAACACGCCTTAAGAGGAACAGTGTTGCCTGCAAGTATTACAGAGCCTTTATCAGTACTTGAAAGAACATCGTGAGGCTCCGACATAACAGGTGGGCCCCAGTGGGATGGCCAGCAGAATTAAGTGGGTATATTACATTGCTGAATTGTTATGGTGGTGTAAATCTCCTTAGTTAGGATTGCTCCAGTATAGAATTTAGGAGGGGTTTGCTCTCTGATTATGGTTTGTTTTCCACACTATGTATTTCTTGTCACTGGTCACCTATTTGCAGTATTTTTCTTGCTATTGTTTATTTGCAGTGCTATGTTGTTCCTATCTCTTTCACCTTTGGGGTTCTACATCTATATGTTCAATAAATATTCTGAATCCAGACAGTTGTGTCAGAGTGCGTGGTGCTATTTGCAGAATCATAGGCACAGGAGCAGGGGATCTGAGAAAACAGCAGCTCCTACAGAGGTAAGCGGCACACTTTTTAACACAATCGCCGTACATTTCTTAGAACAGTTCTTTGGTTGGCCAGTATAAAATATTGTCATGAGGGTGGTATGGTTTTTTGACATGCTAAAGGAAAGCTATTAATAAAAATGACCATTGTATGAAACATATTGCTTACTGTATGTACTGCACTGGTCATTTTACCATATGCACATCACCTTATCCATATATTCATTTTTTAGCTCTGAACATATAATAACACCACAATGATGTTTTGCTCCAACTGCCACTTCCACCCTTTTTCTCTGTAGACATATCACTTCTGGGTAGTAATACAGTAAGATAATACAAAGATCATCCTGATATTTTCATAACTACAGAGGGTATCAAATACAAACTATACAAAGGGTATAAATAACAAATAAATACCCTGAAATAAAGAGATATGCTATATTATATTTTCACTTTAGTTGGCTGTCGTAGAACGTGGGATGCTATCATCATCATAAATTGTAAGACTTTGTTAATATCCTAAAATTTGACTAAAAATACAAAGTATTCAACCACAAAACTTTCCTAATTTTGTTTGTGGGAGTAAGCTCTTCTCCACCTGCACTATGTCTCCCTCTTAAAGTGGATGAAATCTTAAAAACCCTGACAGGTAGGCATCTGCACCTCTGTGTACATTTATGGCACCACTTTGTGCCATGGTGATGTGACTCCTGTGTGTATGCACAGAAGTGACGTCATTGTGACATGGCTAACCAAGTGGCCGAAGGTTTGGAACCCAGAAAGAAGACCAAGAGAAGATAACAGCACTGGAGGGGAACGCTTGCTAGGCAAGTCTACCATAATGTGCTAATATTCCATATATACCAGCACAGTATGGCAAACAGTTCATGGGGACCAATTAAAAAAAATGGTGAAAATTCAATTCCACTTTACACATATGCTGTGTATTACAGACAAGAATAGCAAAATATAGTAATCTCATTGTGAGAAAATTGGAGGGGCTGTCATTGGTGATGATCTCCATTTCAAAAGTTAGTTGACAACAGTTTTGCTGAATTTCACATTTTCTGTGTTACTGATCCATATTAGGGATGCAGATCAGGAAGTGCACTTATCCTTTAAGCCCCCCTCCACTGACCCAAGCTACCTCACACTCCCAGCTGCATACTTGAATCCTTAAGGCCCTATTCACACGTGAGAGTTTCATAGCTTTAGCCCTGGGTTCACACTGATGCGGCTTGGAATTTGCAGCGTTTTCAGTGCAAATTCCGCACCGCATCAGAATCGCACCCCGTTCATGTGAACCGCTGCGGGTGTGTATGTTAACAACCTGAAAGCAGTCCACAAAACGCGGTGCAATGTGAAGAATCAGATCACATAGGTGTGAATACCCATGCCATCCAATTCTAGTGTGGATCAAAAAAAAGGGTCTTGCACCTTTTTGGTGCGGGTGCGGTGCGATTAGAGCCATAGATAATGTACAGTTCCAATTGCACCGCACACAAATCCCACGTGATTTGCACAGGAATGCGTTGCGGTTCCTGTGCGAATCACATGCGATATACTGCACCGCATATATGTGAACCCAGGCTGAAGCTCAAAAAACAAGCAAAAATCTATTGTTTTCAATAGCCCTTCACATCTGAGCGTACTGTCACTTGTAGCCAAACACCTGTTGCTCCAAAAAGTACACAAGCTGCTTTTCGGGCAAAATTGTGCGTTTTTGTCCCCATAGACTTCAGAGGAAACACCTGAAAAGTGTGACATGAGCGTTTTCAAGCGTTTTGTCACACATTTTTAGCTCAAACAGCAGCTCTTCACCCCTTATTCAGCTTTCCATTGGTCACATAAAAAAACGCCTAGTTGAAAAACACCTGAGAAAAGCTGCAAAAACGTGCAATTCTGCTCCACAAAACGCTTGAAAATATGTGTGAATGTAGCCTAAGATACAGCCGCTGGAGTTTGTTAGCATCCAGAATTATACTGTACATCTCTGTGTTGGCTGCACCTGAGGAGTACGTCCCCATGGTCTTCTTTAGGGCCCTGTTTCCATGCTAGGGAATCTCAGGAGACCGTTCTATAGAGGTGTATGGGAAGCTACTGGTCAGGCATGGACAGCACACATAGGATGTTTAGCTAGGGAGGTAAACAAACACCAGAGGGCATGGCCACTGAAACTAGGTAAAGTATGTATCTGAGGAGAGGGACAAAAGGTAGTTTAAGGTCAGGAGGCAAAAAAGGACAAATGCAATGTTTTTTAACCGCTTCCCAACCGCCCTATAGCAGAACTACTGCTACAGGGAAGCAGGGCTGTGCAAAATCACATATATACAGTCAGGTCCATAAATATTGGGACATCGACACAATTGTAACATTTTTGGCTCTATACACCACCACAATGGTTTTGAAATGAAACAAACAAGATGTGCTTTAACTGCAGACTGTCAGCTTTAATTTGAAGGTATTACATCCAAATCAGGTGAACGGTGTAGGAATTACAACAGTTTGCATATGTGCCTCCCACTTGTTAAGGGACCAAAAGTAATGGGACAGAATAATAATCATAAATCAAACTTTCACTTTTTAATACTTGGTTGCAAATCCTTTGCAGTCAATTACAGCCTGACGTCTGGAACGCATAGACATCACCAGACGCTGGGTTTCATCCCTGGTGATGCTGTGCCAGGCCTCTACTGCAACTGTCTTCAGTTCCTACTTGTTCTTGGAGCATTTTCCCTTCAGTTTTGTCTTCAGCAAGTGAAATGCATGCTCAATCGGATTCAGGTCAGGTGACTGACTTGGCCATTGTATAACATTCCACTTCTTTCCCTTAAAAAAACTCTTTGGTTGCTTTTGCAGTATGCTTTGGGTCATTGTCCATCTGCACTGTGAAGCGGCGTCCAATGAGTTCTGAAGCATTTGGCTGAATATGAGCAGATAATATTGCCCGAAACACTTCAGAATTCATCCTGCTGCTTTTGTCAGCAGTCACCTCATCAATAAATACAAGAGAACCAGTTCCATTGGCAGCCATACATGCCCACGCCATGACACTACCACCACCATACTTCACTGACGAGGTGGTATGCTTCGGATCATGAGCAGTTCCTTTCCTTCTCCATACTCTTCTCTTCCCATCACTCTGGTACAAGTTGATCTTGGTCTCATCTGTCCATAGGATGTTGTTCCAGAACTATGAAGGCTTTTTTAGATGTCGTTTGGCAAACTCTAATCTGGCCTTCCTGTTATTGAGGCTCACCAATGGTTTACATCTTGTGGTGAACCCTCTGTATTCACTCTGGTGAAGTCTTCTCTTCATTGTTGACTTTGACACACATACACCTACCTCCTGGAGGGTGTTCTTGATCTGGCCAATTGTTGTGAAGGGTGTTTTCTTCACCAGGGAAATAATTCTTCGGTCATCCACCACAGTTGTTTTCTGTGGTCTTCCGGGTCTTTTGGTGTTGCTGAGCTCACCGGTGCGTTCCTTCTTTTTAAGAATGTTCCAAACAGTTGTTTTGGCCACGCCTAATGTTTTTGCTATCTCTCTGATGGGTTTGTTTTGTTTTTTCAGCCTAATGATGGCTTGCTTCACTGATAGTGACAGCTCTTTGGATCTCATCTTGAGAGTTGACAGCAACAGATTCCAGATGCAAATAGCACACTTGAAATGAACTCTGGACCTTTTATCTGGTCATTTTAATTGGGATAATGAGGGAATAACACACACCTGGCCATGGAACAGCTGAGAAGCCAATTGTCCCATTACTTTTGGTCCCTTAACAAGTGGGAGGCACATATGCAAACTGTTGTAATTCCTACACCGTTCACCTGATTTGGATGTAAATACCCTCAAATTAAAGCTGACAGTCTGCCGTTAAAACACATCTTGTTCATTTCATTTCAAATCCATTGTGGTGGTGTATAGAGCCAAAAATGTTAGAATTGTGTTGATGTCCCAATATTTATGGACCTGACTGTATATATATATATATATATATATATATATATATATATATATATATATACAGTTGTGTTCAAAATAATAGCAGTCAGACATCACTAACCTGATCAATCACTGTTTTTGGTAGAAATGATATTTCTACATGGCAAATAATTTACTAGCAGGTGTAGTAGAGTAATAGAAATCCAACAGACCCAACAGTCATGACATACATGATGCTAAATCTGTGTAATTGAATCACTAATTGAAAGGGGCATGTTCAAAATAATAGCAGTGTGGAGTTCTAGTAGTGAGGTCATTCATTCTTTGAAAAACAGGTGGCAATTATTGCCCTTATTTAAGGAAGAACAGCGTACCTTGAATAAAAAGTTGATTGGAGAGGGGAAAACATATAAAGAAGTGCAGAAAATGATAGGCTGCTCAGCTAAAATGATTGCAAATGCTTTAAAATGGCAACCAAAACCTGAAAGACGTGGAAGAAAGCGAAAAACTACCATTCGAATGGATAGAAGAATAGCCAAAATGGCAAGGACTCAGCCAACAATCAGCTCCAGGAAGATCAAATAAGGTCTAAAGTTACCTGTGAGTACTGTTACAATTAGAAGACGCCTATGTGAAGCTATCTGCAAGAAGTCCCTGCAAAGTCCCACTGTTGAAAAAAAGACATGTGCTGAAGAGGTTACAATTTGCCAAAGAGCACATTGACTGGCCTAAAGAGAAATGGCGCAACATTTTGTGGACTGATGAAAGTAAGATTGTTCTTTTTGGTCTAGTGGCCGGAGACAGTTTGTCAGACGACCCCAAACACTGAATTCAAGCCACAGTACACTGTGAAGACAGTGAAGCATGGTTGCGCAAGCATCATGATATGGGGATGTTTCTCATACTACGATGTTGGGCCTATTTATGGCATACCATGGATCATGGATCAGTTTGAATACATCAGAATACTTGAAAAGGTCATGCTGCCTTATGCTGAAGAGGAAATGCCCTTGAAATGGGTGTTCCAACAAGACAACGACCCCAAACACACCAGTAAACGTGCAACATCTTGGTTCCAGACCAACAAGATTGACGTTATGGAGTGGCCAGCCCAATTCCTGGATCTTAATCCAATAGAAAACTTGTGGGGTGACATCAAAAATGCAGTTTCTGAGGCAAAACCAAGAAATAGAGAAGAACTGTGGAATGTAGTCCAATCATCCTGGGCTGGAATACCTGTTCACAGGTGCCAGAAGTTGGTTGACTCCATGCAACACAGATGTACAGCAGTTCTCAGAAACAGTGCTTATACAACTAAATATTAATTAAGTGATTCAAAGGAAAGCAAAATCTTCAAACATTTTTCAGTTTATATAGTGAATGTTTGAGTTTGTAAAGAAGAATACAAACATTGCTATTTTTTGGAACAGTCTAATATTCACTTTTCTTAAATTTTTTTAGAGGAACAACACAAATTTGATATATTTTTCTTTATGTTTTGATTTGGAATAGAATGTGTAGTGTTCCCAATGCCTTTGTGTGTATGGAAATAAAAGCTATTAGAAGGATTTTGAGCTTTATTCACTTTTTTCAAAACACTGCTATTATTTTGAACACAACTGTATATACGTGATTTTTGTTATCACCGGGTAGGGGGGCACGTGTGCATCACCCTACCCACGCCGCCATTGGTGGCTACAGCTGTCGATCACCAGGTCCCGGCCATAGATTCCCCGCCGGGACCCGGCGATCGCCGAGGAACACTGACGGGAGAGGTCTGTATGTAAACAATACAGATCTCTCCCCTGTCAACTCCAGCATGCTGCTTTGTATTGCTAACCATAGCAGAGCAATACAAAGCAGCATGCTTACATTGTAAAGCACACATGGACAAAATAGTAAAACAGCACACAGTTAACCCTTTGCTTGCCCCAGATGTTAACCCTTCCTGCCCAGTGTCATTAGTATAGTGTCAGTGCTTTTTATTAGCACTGATCACGATATTAGTGTCATTGAGGATGTCAGTGGCAGTCAGTCAGTTTCCACCCAGTGTCAGAATGCCCACCACAGTCCTGCTATAAGTCGCTGATCACTGCCATTACTAATATAAAAAACAAAAATTCCAGTATATATACCGTAATTTGTAGATGCTATAACTTTCATGTAAACTGATTAATTTACACGTATTTGTTTTTTTTTTAGCAAAGACATGTAGCAGAATACATTTTGGCCTAAATTTATGACAAAATTTGATTTACTACATTTTTTTACTGGATATGTTTAATAGCAAAAAGTAAAAAATATTGTTTGTTTTTTTCAAAATTGTCAGGCTTTTTTTGTTTATAGCACAAAAAATAAAAACCACAGAGGTGATCAAATACCACCAAAAGAAACTCTGTTTGTGGGAAAAAAGGACATCAATTTCAGTTGGGTGCAGCGTTGCATGACCGCGCAATTGTCAGTTAAAGTAACGCAGCACTGTATCGCAAAAAATGTCTGGTCGGGAAGGGGGATAAATCTCCTGGAGGGCAAGTGGTTAAAGTGCCCTCATCCTTTACAGTAACAAAGCAAGACAGTCAAATGACAGCCAGACTACTAGCATTTTCATGGGAGAGCTTAGAAATAGCAGCCTCCATGTTTCCATCATGACAGGTCTGTTATAAAGACCCACTTTTAATTCTTTTTATTCATATGGTCAGCCACCTTCTAATGATCACACTTTTTTTTTTTTTTTGCATAGAAAGACTCTTGCAGATGGCCTTAGATTAGGGCGTACGACCATACAGAGTTAAATGCACCTGTTGTGGTGTTTCGGAGTCACGGCTGCAGTGTAATTTTACCCATTGATATGCTTTGCAGAAAAGGCTGTGGACAGCTATACATATGTATCTGCCAGCACTTGGTGCATAAAAGTTTACATTTTAAAAATATGCCCCTGTGCGTGCAAATGCACATATAGCCGCACACAGCATTTTCTGTAATGCATTTCAATGGGAAAAATTACACTGCAGCTGTAGTTCCCAGGTGTCAAAACAACGGGAATATTACCTTATTTTACCTTAATGTATGGCCGTGTGCAAGATCCCTAAATGACGTGATATTTGGCAGGGATGGAGTGTTTGACATGCGGTAAAGGTGTACTGCACTAAGTGCACTGACCCACCTAACACCTTTCATGCCCTTTAATGTTTTATAAACATTTGAACAGTGTATCATTTTCCCAGCTTGATATGAAGTTACAGGGAAATATTACATCTTTTTTTTGGCACCAGTCCATGTGTTTAACCCTGTTCCCTGCCGATGTTACTGTGGGACTGTCATGCCTTAACCACTTGAACTCCTGAGGATCCTCCCCACCTTCCTGACCAGGCCATTTTCTTGCGATACGGCGCTGCATTACTTTAACTGACAATTGTGCAGTCATGCAATGCTGCACCCAAATGAAATTTGCGTCCTTTTATCCCATGAATAGAGCTTTCTTTTGGTGGTATTTGATCGCCTGTGCGTTTTTTAATTTTTTGCGCTATAAATTTAAAAAAGACCAACAATTTTGAAAAAAAAAACAATATTTTTGTCTGTTTGCTATTAAACATGTCCAGTGCAAAAATGTAAAAATCAAATTTCGTCATAAATTTAGGCCAAAATGTATTCTGCGACATGTCTTTGCTAGAAAAAAATCCCAATACGTTTAAATTAATTGGTTTACGTGAAAGTTATAGCGTTTACAAATGACGGTATATATATTGGATTTTGTTTTTTTCACTAGTAATGGCGGCAATCAGCAACTTATAGCAGGTCTGCGGGGGACATTCTGACACTGGGGGGAACTGACTTGGTGTCACTGACATCCCCAGTGACACCAATCAGTGCTAATAAAAAGCACTGACACTGTACTAATAGTACTAGATATGAAGGGGTTAATATCTAGGGAGGGGCTAGTGGCGTCTTACCTTTGTAAATGCTGTTTTATGAAAACTCCATGACTCTCTGAAATGTACTGTATATGAGGGGACTAGGGAGTTGATGGTTACCATAACAATCCCCATCTGAACTGTGCTGGCAGTTCTCATTATCAGTTGTAAACTAGACACTGTCTGTCTTAACAAAAGGTTGATGATCTAGAAGGTGGGCTTCTTGCTTTGTATGGTAAATAAAAACTTAATCTTAAAATGTTATATTTGGTGCCCTAACCCCTTGCAGCTGATGCCACCCCCCCCCCCCCCCAGCGTTTTAAGAGGATCTGAATGCTGGGAGGCAGGGGTGGGCTTTTCAATCATGTGACTGATGTAATTGGCTGTCTCGATTATAAATGATAATCAGGAGCTGCTCATGGCAGCTTAGTCACTGTGCAATGAGTGTTCTCCTAGCACAGAATGCCAATCACTATGGATGCATACAGTATGTGTGACTCTGCATTACAGCCCACCTGCCCAGCTGCTACATACATACAGTTGTGTTCAAAATAATAGCAGTCAGACATCACTAACCTGATCAATCACTGTTTTTGGTAGAAATGGTATTTCTACATGGCAAATAATTTACTAGCAGGTGTAGTAGAGTAATAGAAATCCAACAGACCCAACAGTCATGACATGCATGCTGCTGATTCTGTGTAATTGAATCACTAATTGAAAGGGGCATTTTCAAAATAATAGCAGTGTGGAGTTCTATTAGTGAGGTCATTCATTCTTTGAAAAACAGGTGGCAATTATTGCCCTTATTTAAGGAAGGAAGGCAGCAAATGTTGTACATGCTGGTTACAGTGCATTTCTTTCTGAAATTCTGAGGAAAATGGGTCGTTCCAGACATTGTTCAGAAGAACAGCGTACCTTGATTAAAATGTTGATTGGAGAGGGGAAAACATATAAAGAAGTGCAGAAAATGATAGGCTGCTCAGCTAATATGATCGCAAATGCTTTAAAATGGCAACCAAAACCTGAAAGACGTGGAAGAAAGCGAAAAACTACCATTTGAATGGATAGAAGAATAGCCAAAATGGCAAGGACTCAGCCAACAATCAGCTCCAGGAAGATCAAAGAAGGTCTAAAGTTACCTGTGAGTACTGTTACAATTAGAAGACGCCTATGTGAAGCCAAGCTATCTACAAGAAGCCCCCGAAAAGTCCCACTGTTGAAAAAAAATACGTGCTGAAGAGGTTACAATTTGCCAAAGAGCACATTGACTGGCCTAAAGAGAAATGGCGCAACATTTTGTGGACTGATGAAAGTAAGATTGTTCTTTTTGGGTCTAGTGGCCGGAGAAAGTTTGTCAGACGACCCCAAACACTGAATTCAAGCCACAGTACACTGTGAAGACAGTGAATCATGGTGGTGCAAGCATCATGATATGGGGATGTTTCTCATACTACGGTGTTGGGCCTATTTACCGCATAACAGGGATCATGGATCAGTTTGAATACATCAGAATACTTGAAAAGGTCATGCTGCCTTATGCTGAAGAGGAAATGCCCTTGAAATGGGTGTTCCAACAAGACAACGACCCCAAACACACCAGTAAATGTGCAACATCTTGATTCCAGACCAAGACCAAGACCAGTCTAATATTCACTTTTCTTCAATTTTTTTATTTAGAGGAACAACACAAATTTGATATATTTTTCTTCTTGTTTTGATTTGGAATAGAATGTGTAGTGTTCCCAATGCATTTGTGTGTATGGAAATAAAAGCTATTAGAAGAATTTTCAGCTTTATTCACTTTTTTCAACACACTGCTATTATTTTGAACACAACTGTATATAGGTTAAATTGTGTAAATTTAGAAAAATAGATTAGTCCACGGAGTCCAGCGTTGTCCTCCTTCTAGCCCAAAGATCCCATTCCTCCTCTGCTCCAGCCTTGCCAGTGTGGATGTATATTTTCTGCACGTGCAGGCACACTGCAGGTCTCTGCCAGGTCTAGAGGATGAGCCTTTCAGATTTGTGTCAGAGGAAGGGGCGAGGAAGAAGAGGAAAGGAAGTTATTTTCATGGGTGACGGTCCACTTTAATGAGGAAAAGCTCAGTGTGTTTCTGTTTGTCATTGGGAACAGAATGACTGTGAAATTGTTTAGAGTAGCTTACAGTCTGCCCAGAGGCATACTCCAAGCAAAACATCCAAAAAGGTAATACATATTTTTAACACATTATTGTAGGTACCGGTATGTTGTGCAAAATATAACAAACATACACTGGTGTTTCTTCAAATGTCATTGCAAAAGTGCTTTAAGAGCCCATTCACATCAATGGCAGCACAGTAAAGCACTCACATAAGTGTGAATGGGCCCTTATTGTATCCCTTTAATAACACACTAAACAGCAATGTAGACACATGAACCTGTCACATAAAAAAGAAGGGGATTTCTATTTAAAAATGTTTTTTCAGTAAAACACAGTACTGGAGGAAAACGAACAATTGTGAAACTCTAGACAGATTTATTTGGAGGTTATGGATGGAGTGCCGAAGAGATAAACTTAAGAGAAGTATGGGATTTATACTTACATAGTTACATAGTCAGTCTGGCTGAAAAAAGACAAAAGTCCATCCAGTTCAACCATTAAATAAAAAAAAAGTTATAATCCTATACCCACAGTTGATGCAGAGGAAGGCAAAAAAACAGCAAAGCATGATCCCATTTGCTCCTGCAGGTGAAAAAATTCCTTCCTGATCCTCCGAGAGGCAATCGGATATTCCCTGGATCAACTTTACCTATAAATGTTAGTATCCAGTTATATTCTGTGTATCTAAGAAAGAATCCAGGCCTTTTAAAGCAATCATAAAGAAGTCATAGACAGCAATATAAACATTGCCAGAGGTTCTAACCCTTCCTCACCCAACAAAAAATGTGTTTGGTTTTCCTCTGTTTTTGCATTGAAGAACATTCAAACCACTCTCTCTTCTCTGAGAAAGTGAGGGCAAATCTCTCTAATATGGGCACAGATGGAAATAAATCCAATACAGGGTCTAATCCTTCCCTGCCCTTCCCATAACTAAGTAAAATGTTTGAGCTCTAAAGATAAGTAATGTGAAACAAATATGTAGGCTGTCATTCTGATCTCTTTTTGAAGATGCTACTTGCTTGCCTATCATACTGATCCTCTAGCTTTAATACATTCTGTACTTCTAGTCTGGAACAAGCATGTGAGGAGTTCTGCTTTTACTTGGGGCATACTTGTTCCAGGCCAGTAAATCAGTTTATTAAAATATGAAGATTGACATGAGAGCCAAGCCGCCTTTATGTCTAGACACTGGTCATCCATAGAAGCCCACTTATTTTTCTCAAAATGAACATGCCAATGAACATGACACCACCATTTCCTTTTTATGTTTCTTTTAACTATAGATCATGCAAAAAAAGCTTTTTGAGGTTTCACAAATACAATCTGTGTTCCTCAGCTCTGATTATATTCCTTTGAAATGTAATCAAAGTTTGCAGCTTCAGTTTTCTTTTTTGACAGATCCAGTATATGCAAGATAAGTTAAAAAGCTATAGATTATAACACTTTTTTTCTTCCATCATGGGTGGAAAGAAAGAAAATTGCTTGATTCCCCCATCAACACAGTCATTGTTGACTGGGGAATCCCTCCCACAGAGCTGTAGACATACCTTGGTTTACGAGTGCCTCGGTTAACGTAATTTTCGGTTTACAAATGAAAATCCATTGAAAATAATGCCTCGGTTTACAAATTTTTTTTGCAATATGAACAGATTAATTGGTTTTCAATGCATTTATAATTTTTTTTAATCATGTCCCTGTACAGTACTATGCCTTTAAAGTGCACTTTATAAAGAGTTTTGCACAGATAAGACTTTTTTTGACTTTCTTCTGACCTCCGGAACAAATTAATTGGTTTTCAAGGCATTTATGAATTTTTTTTTAATCAAGTCCCTTTATGCCTTTAAAGTGCACTTCATAAAGAGTTATGAACAGATAAAACTTTGTTTTACTTCTTTCTGACCTCCGGAACGGATTAATTTGTTTTCAATGCATTTACGAATTAGTTTTTAAACATGTCCCTGTATTTATGCCTTTAAAGTGCACTTTATAAAGAGTTTTGAACAGATAAAAGACTTTTTTTTTTTTACTTTTTTCTGACCTCTGGAACAGATTAATTGGTTTTCAATGCATTCCTATGGGAAACTGCGTTTCAGTTTACGAATTTTTCGCAATACAAAAAGTCCAGCAGAACACATTAAATTCATAAACCAAGGTACACCTGTATTGTGTTCTGCTGGTGGGAACCTTCCCTGCCTGCAGAACACTATGATCATTGCCGGCAGCTATAGCCATTGGCAATGAAAAAATCTGACAGGCTGGTTATACTGACTTCGATCGATTGTCTTCAGTACAACTAGCCTGCCCATAGATGGATTGAATCTTGTCCCATCCCTATTGAATCAGCCGAGATTCAATCTATGGCTGACTTTAGGGCTCTATTTAAATACTGTATATTGTTGAAATATACATGTCACAAGAAAAATATGTGGGCTGCCATTATGGGCTTCCTTTCACAAATGCCAGCTGCCTGGCTGTGTCTGCCTTCAATACTTTAGTATTCTAGTTCTAGTCCTGGAAAACGTATGCAGCAAATGAGTCAGAGATAAGTCCATATTTCTTATCTCTACATTTTTTCCCAGGTATACGACTCAAAAGTATTGAAATCATGCCATAGCATGACAAACTGATAGTATTCAGGAAGGAGATGCCAGCAATGTTATGTTTATCTCAAGCCAGGTTACTTTTAAAGCAAATCTGTGCTTTGCCCGGTCAGCAGCAGAAGCTGAAGGAAACCTGGTATTTCCATCTATAGAGGAGCATGTGACTTGGCCATGTGGCTCTGTCACATGTTCCACAGTCCGATGTAAGTCATGACTCCAGTGATTTATAGTGTACACAGGGCTTTTCTTTTGCAACTTAATCAATTGGCAGTGGAGCAAAAGGAAGGTAAGGAAAATGGAGGCATTCTTCAATAAAATGAATGTGTTGTCCATCCAGGGCATTTAAAGCTGGCCGTAAGCGGTCAGATATCTCCCCAAATAGTCAAACAAGCTCCAGAACCAACTGTGATCTTCACAAATGCTAACAGCCACATTGAGGTGCTATGTTTGATATTTCACTGTTCTATATAAAACAAGGAATTGGGAACTGCTTGCTAGGAAATATTGCTGTAAGTAGCATAAAAATCCTGTTAGATAGCAAGTTCCTCTGGTTGGCTGTGGGGCACTTTGTCATCCTCGAGTACAGTCATTGGACACAGCTTTATTCCATCAATTCTCAGATTCCACTCAAAGGGCAAAGCTTTTACATCGGGAGATCCTGGTTGACATGTGAATGTAAACAAAAGGGTGGGGCTAAGGTTGCTGTTAACAGACCCTTGCAAGATACTCTCTGCATGTTGGGTGCATTTGGCTTGGTATGGTTCAAGAGATGGGAGGGAGCAACTACTCCCCGTTTTTTCTTGCCTGCCAGGCAAATTATTTTCTGGTATGGATTTGGGGGGGGGGGGGGCAATTAACTTCTATACCAAAGCTTGCAAATCCGGACGGAAGACTGGGTGAAGATGGAAGCCTCTGCAGCGGTGACAGCGCGTCGCTGGAGGGCCTCATTTCAAGGTAAGTTTTACATAATGTGCTAGTATACAGTGCATACTAGCACATTACCTTGCAGGGGACTTTTTTTTTTTCTTTCCTGCAGTTTACTACCTTTTTAAGGACATCTCCCAAACATGTTATTTAAATGAATTCTGCATTTTTATTATTGTCCTTTAAGTAATAAAATTGCTGCTTACAGCCAAACATAATTTTTTTTTTTGCTTTGGTACATGCTTCCCAGCAGAGCACCCAGCTTCTCATGCCATTTTTTTGACTAGCCTAAAAATGGTCACCACCATTTTTTTTTCATTTGGCTTCCATGGACTTCAATGGGGTTAAGACCCTGAATCCAAACCCTGGGTGTTTGGCTCATCACTAGTTGTCAATGAGCCAGAACAAGCACACAGAAAATAAGGAAAAGAGGAAATCAGAAACTCAAAAATAAAAATTTTCTGATAGAGGCAGCCCATGTATGTTGCATAGCATGGGACACCTTTAATAATATGTAACATCCTGCTATAATGCAAGTTGCAGGATGTTAATAAAAACACAGGATGGCAGTGTCCTGAAATTCAGTGGCACTCAAACTCTGTAGAACAGCCCCATGGACCTTGTATGCTGAACCGCAGAACTTTTCTTAGGAGCAGTGCATCAGAGAACTACATTTCCCAGAGGAGCTGCCGTGTGGGTGGGGTGTATATATAATTTACATACAGAAGACCAGGAGACTGGACAAGAAGTGAGAGGGGAGAGAGCTGGAGAGCAGAAGTAGAGAGAGAGTTGTACTGACTGCCAGAGAATCTGACCAGGCTACAGAGCTAGAGAGAGGAGAGGCAAGGAGGAGTTGCTGACCTCTAGCATTGCCACCCTGTTCAGCGAGACAGTTTTCCAACAGGTGACCTGGAATGCAGTGACCGGAGGGAACACTGCAAGTGGGGTCAGAGAACCTGTGGGGGCCCCATCTGCTGTGAGAGAGAGACAGCCAGGACCTGCTGGAAGCTACCAATTGGGTGAGAAGGTCCCATACACCAGCCAAACAAGTGCACACTGACAATCTTCTCATATCTGCTACTTTCCTGCACACAATGTCACACAGTTGCGGACATTGCATATAGGTAACACGTGTTGCAGCCTAGTTCCCCCAGATGCTACTTTTGAACACATTTGCAGCACAGTCCAATCATCAGAGCTGATCGCAGTGCATGCCTTCTGCAGGCCAAATCACATCAGTGCTCCCTTAACCATTGGCCTACCCTCCTAAAGGAACCTCTACCACCATTGCCATTGGTTGCTACAGCCCAGAGTGGAGTTGCCCTTTCTGCCCAGCATTTATAACCTGCTCAGTGCATTAAAGGGACACCAGTCAGGTGCCAGCTAAAAGAATAGTACTAGTCCTTCTTTCTTCCTTTCCTTGCATTAATCCTCTGAGGGACTGTCACCTTCATCTCCTCCTACTTGTGCAACCAAAGAAATGTAGCATAACATTTTGGCATTAATTTATGAAGAATGATTATTATTTGCAACGTTTTATAACAGAAACTAAGGAAATTTTTATTTTAACTAAGGAAAACTAGAAAAACACAGTGGTGATTAAATGTTAGTGAAAGAAAGCTCTGTCTGCAGTAAAAAACAATACAATTAAATATTACATTAAAACTAAAAAATAATTTAGGTAGATTGCTGCATGACTGAGTAATTGCCTTTGAAAGTGTGACAGTGCTGAAAACTGAAAAATGGCCTGGACAGGAAAGGGATTTAACACAACGGTCTTCAAGTGGTTAAAGAACCTTGCCTCTGTGAGGACGATTGCATGATTCCAAAAGCAGATGCTGTGAACAACATTTTTTAGCTAAAACACATTATTATTATTTGCAGGTGAAACTCGAAAAATTAGAATATCGTGCAAAAATTCATTTATTTCAGTAATGCAACTTAAAAGGTGAAACTAATATATGAGATAGACTCATTACATGCAAAGCATGCCCACATGCCCACACTGCCAAAAGCACCAAAACCTGGTTCAATGACCGTGGGATTACTGTGCTTGATTGGCCAGCAAACTCGCCTGACCTGAACCCCATAGAGAAACTATGGGGCATTGCCAAGAGAAAGATGAGAGACATGAGACCGAACAATGCAGAAGAGCTGAAGGTCGCTATTGAAGCATCCTCGTCTTCCATAACACCTCAGCAGTGCCACAGGCTGATAGCTTCCATTGCACGCCGCATTGAGGCAGTATTTGCTGCAAAAAGGGCCCAAACCAAGTACTGAGTACATATGCATGCTTATACTTTTCAGAGGTCCGATATTGGTCTATGTACAATCCTTGTTTTATTGAATGCATATAATATTCTAAATTTCTGAGATTGTGGATTTGGAGTTTTCATGAGCTGTAAGCCATAATCATTACAATTATGAATAATCACAGCTTGAACTATCTTACTTTGCATGTAATGAGTCTATCTCATATATTAGTTTCACCTTTTAAGTTGCATTACTGAAATAAATGAACTTTTGCACGTTATTCTCATTTTTCGAGTTTCACCTGTATTACAGGTACTTGTATGGCGCTGTCAATTTATGCAGTGCTTTACAAATATATTGTACATTCACATCAGTCCCTAACCATCAAGGGGTGTACAATCTAAGGTCCCTAAGTCACATTCATACATATACAGTTGTGTTCAAAATAATAGCAGTGTGTTGAAAAAAGTGAATAAAACTGAAAATTCTTCTAATAGCTTTTATTTCCATACACACAAATGCATTGGGAACACTACACATTCTATTCCAAATCAAAACATGAAGAAAAATAGATCAAATTTGTGTTATTCCTCTAAAACAAATTGAAGAAAAGTGAATATTAGACTGTTCAAAAAAATAGCAGTGTTTTGTATTCTTCTTAACAAACTCAAACATTCACTATATAAACTGAAAAATGTGTAACTATTTTGCTTTCCTTTAAATCACTTAATTAATATTTAGTTGTATAAGCACTGTTTCTGAAAACTGCTGTACATCTGTGTTGCATGGAGTCAACCAACTTCTGGCACCTGTGAACAGGTATTCCAGCCCAGGATGATTGGACTACATTCCACAGTTCTTCTCGATTTCTTGGTTTTGCCTCAGAAACTGCATTTTTGATGTCACCCCACAAGTTTTCTATTGGATTAAGATCCGGGGATTGGGCTGGCCACTCCATAACGTCAATCTTGTTGGTCTGGAACCAAGATGTTGCACGTTTACTGGTGTGTTTGGGGTCGTTGTCTTGTTGGAACACCCATTTCAAGGGCATTTCCTCTTCAGCATAAGGCAGCATGACCTCCTCAAGTATTATGATGTATTCAAACTGATCCATGATCCCTGTTATGCGATAAATAGGCCCAACACCGTAGTATGAGAAACATCCCCATATCATGATGCTTGCGCAACCATGCTTCACTGTCTTCACAGTGTACTGTGGCTTGAATTCAGTGTTTGGGGGTCGTCTGACAAACTGTCTCTGGCCACTAGACCCAAAAAGAACAATCTTACTTTCATCAGTCCACAAAATGTTGCGCCATTTCTCTTTAGGCCAATCAATGTGCTCTTTGGCAAATTGTAACCTCTTCAGCACGTCTTTTTTTCAACAGTGGGACTTTGCGGGGGCTTCTTGTAGATAGCTTGGCTTCACATAGGCATCTTCTAATTGTAACAGTACTCACAGGTAACTTTAGACCTTCTTTGATCTTTCTGGAGCTGATTGTTGGCTGAGTCCTTGCCATTTTGGCTATTCTTCTATCCATTCGAATGGTAGTTTATCGCTTTCTTCCACGTCTTTCAGGTTTTCGTTTCCATTTTAAAGCATTTGCAATCATTTTAGCTGAGCAGCCTATCATTTTCTGCACTTCTTTATATGTTTTCCCCTCTCCAATCAACTTTTTAATCAAGGTACGCTGTTCTTCTAAACAATGTCTGGAACGACCCATTTTCCTCAGAATTTCAGAGTGAAATGCACTGTAACCAGCATGTACAACATTTGCTGCCTTCCTTCCTTAAATAAGGGCAATAATTGCCAGCTGTTTTTCAAAGAATGAATGACCTCACTATTAGAACTCCACACTGCTATTATTTTGAACATGCCCCTTTCCATTAGTGATTCAATTACACAGAATCAGCAGCATGCATGTCAAGACTGTTGGGTCTGTTGGATTTCTATTACTCTACTACACCTGCTAGTAAATTATTTGCCATGTAGAAATATAATTTCTACCAAAAACAGTGATTGATCAGGTTAGTGATGTCTGACTGCTATTATTTTGAACACAACTGTACATACTAGGGCCAATTTAGACAGGATTCAATTAACCTACCAGCATATCTTTGGAGTGTGGGAGGAAACCCACGCAGGCACAGGGAGAACATGCAACTCCAGGTAGGTGGTGCCATGGTTGGGATTCAAACCAACAACCCTAGTACTGCTAGGCGGAAGTGCTAACCATTTAGCAACTGTGCTGCCCACAGCATGGTGGTAGCTACCATTTCTGTGTGTAAAGATTAACTGAAGAGTTAACCAGCCTTAATGACAATCGCTCTCTGTCTGCTGGTGCTTTAGATTGTTCATTGACTAAGGAAAGTATGCAGCTCACCCCTACTTGTGCTTCTTTCTCTCTCTACTAGTGCATGGAAAGTGTCAGTCTCCTTCCAAGATGAAACTGCAAAAAGATCAAAAGAGGCATCCAGCACTAGAAACTAGTTCACAAATCTTCTTTTATTGAATAAGCATAAAAAATATACAAGGGAACAAACTAACACATTTTAGCTCACCAAGCTGTTGTCCCACAAGCTGGAAAACCTCTGTAACAGTTGAGGCTGAGAGTGCAATTGTCACAGAGCCATCCAAAAGATAGTGGGGTGGTGATTGTTAAGAGAGTACTTTGACACAGGGAAAATTGTGTGATTATCCTAAAATTATACACAGCATGTTTTCATGTCAGTGTGCATTTTTTATACATATGTAACACCCCACATTAATACTAGTTGCAGGATGTTAATTAGCCACATGATGGCAGTGTCCTTCCGTTTAGTTATTTTAATAACTTTATGAAGCAAAACAGTTGTTGAACTTGTGTACTGATGGCAGGACTTCTGTGTTCAGACTAAGAGTAAACAGCCTACACTTCCCAGAAGAGTTGGCAAAGGATCGATAGCCCCTATATTCAGAAGCCTGGGAAATTTTGCAGGAAGGAGGAAGTTGATAGGGAAATGGACGTGTGTGTGGAGAATGCTATGCGGGACTCTGGAGATCTGGGCTGGATTGAGTGGCTGAGAAGTAAGCACTACCCCCTTAGGAAATGCTGATGTTTTGGTTCCCCTTATAGTCCCGCACTGCCAGACAACAGTCCAATATTTCCATGCAGACTTGCAATCAGGAGTTAGTAACCAGTCCATGAGCTTGTTTTTTTAATTTTATTAGGAGGGGGTGTCAAATTGGATGGGGTAAGGGGTGTACGGGATGCCCAATGGAACAGGGAAACTGAGGACAACTTCCTGTACTATTTACAAGCGGTTACAGCAAACAGTCTCTTTTGGAGAGCTAGCCAGCATCTTCTATAGTACCACCTGTGACGATCACAGCATCAGACCCCTGCCCTTTTCACCAAACTCATGACCGAAGGACTAGCCAATCTAAAACCGCGATGTCATGTGCGTAACAATGCCACGCCCAGCTTCACCCTGCACAACGATTTTCCAGCTCACTGGACCACAAATCGATGTACCGGCAGCCTGAGCGCGATTGTTACTGGGTCAGGTTAATTATGCAATTATCCCTTCACACTACCACCACCTCCTTTTTGTACAGAAAAAGAGGAAACTCGGCAATATCAGCAATACACTAGGATGGTTGGATAATCATCTGTATACCACTGTCACCGTAGACAGGTTATACAGAGGGTTAAACACACATAGTAGCGCTCTTCAGCGGCAGGAATTCGTAAGTTGCATTAAAGAGCTTTAGACACAGTTCAACACTTTCAGAAAGTAAGATTTATTACTAAAAGGTCAAAAGGGTGCAATAAAAATATTTACAGAAAAAAGATGTAGCCAATATATATATAAATATACAGAGAGCAATAACACAGCAAAGGAACAAAGGAGATAACAGAAAGGAATTTAGAGGGTTAAAGTACTTGCCAGTCCGCCTTGGGTTAAGCAGCTTCAAGTGTCATAAGTCAAAAGGATTTCTTGTCTCTACTGCTAGTTTCGATGTTAAACGCAGGAGACTCTGCTTTCTCTCACACACACTCCAAGCATAGCAGCCTTTTTCTAGCAAATCCCAGCAGGGTGTCTCTTTTGAGTAGTAACCAATGGTCTCCATTTTGGGAGGGAGGTGTAGGTGGAGCCCGAAGTTATGACTAGAAGCTCTAGAAGCTGCTATTATGATCCATAACTTTTCCTAGGCACATGTAACATTCCACCCGCAGGTAGATTAATATGTAGACGCATCTGCGGAACGGTTAGATATGAAATATGAAATATACACTTGAATGGTTCAAGAGATATACTTTTCTGCTTTTCTATGTATGCCAGCTAAAGGGTGTAACATACCAGGAGAATGGCCTCAAACTGAGCCTTCCGAATATAGGCTCCATGTTTAGGTAATTATGTCCTACGTGAAGATATCAACTTATATGAAAAGTGAGTTTTTAAAAGTAAGTCTGTTTTTATGACCCCTTGGAAGGTCATTTGAAGTACAGTGAGGGACTCGGTTTATACTTTTATGATATGCCAGATTGCACAGTTTCTTAGACAGCTAGGCCCCAGCTCCCTTGGGGGTTTTATAGCTCGGAGCTCCCTGCTGGGTTTTGGCTGCCTGTGACTTCTGCCAACACACACCGACCACTTGTCACTGTGGATGAACAGAGAAGGAGGGGGGATGATCAAAGAGGGGGAGAAGGATCTACAAGATGGAGGGTTGGAGCAAAATGGTTGAACCGCGTACATCTCTGTGTGTACGTTTGCTACACCACTCCAGACCCTAGATATTCCTTATCCAGCTGTTCTGGGTGAATCCCTGAGCAGGAGATCCAGTGTCTGCCACATAAATGGTGAAACAGTCCTGGGTGTCAGACTAATTCAGCTTCCTACTAGAGTTCCTCCTTCCCCTTTCTGGCCCAGGGGCTGCAGGTCTACTGTCCCAGCCCTTCTCCTGTGCTGCTGGTGGGTTGTTGGCTGCTACCAGGCCTTCTAGCTGGGTCACTCCTTCACTGCTGCACAAGTGGTCCTCGCTCCGGGGGCCGGTGAAGTCCTGAGCTTTCCTCCTTCCAAGCTCCACTCACTGTGGGCACCCCTCACAGGCTCCTGTTTTCTCAACTCGAACTCTCCTCGTACACTCATCAAACTCCTCCCCAGCATAACATGCTCAGTTGCTCTTAAAGGCTGTCCTGGCCCCTTGCTAAGCCTCCTGTTGGGAATTGGCCAACACCCTCCAAGAGCACAGGCCAGCCACGCCTCAGATCCACCCACTGCTTCTTGATCTTTCTCCAAAGTTCTAGAGCAGGGGGAAATTCCACAAGGCTGGCCTGCAGAGCCTCTCAGCTCTGACCACAATTTGACCACTGCTAACTATCACACCCAGGCTGCTACTCAGCCCTCCTAGCTAACAATTGAGATCTAGCTCCCCATAGCTGACTAGGAGGATGCTACATAAAGAAGACTGCAGACTGCTGGTATTGCTGTCAAGCAGAACAAACAGTGCTGCAGACAGGCAGATCGGGGTCCCCACTACTGAGAGACTACCTGCTGTGCTACTGAGGCTACAGATCCAGTGAGAGGGTACCATACCCAGATCATTACTATACTTACTATATAAGTACCTGATATAAATAAATAAATTACAAGTTACAAGTGACTGTGGCAAGTTCAGCTGTGTTCCTTCCAGTGCAACACACTTTACACTATAACTTATCACACTGAGGCCCAGACTGTCTGCCTATTTAGGCCTTATGAACATCCTAAAGCACAGGACTTTCCTACAATATATGCACCCTGCAGACAAAACTGCATTAGTGTCTCAGTTCCAGTCTGTTCTAATCACAAACAAACTTTCTCATCACACTAGCTTACCAGCGTTTAATGAGGGATTTTTACCCTGCTGAAGGCTGCTTCTGCCCCTTTCTACAATCTCAGTTTAATCTTAGACTTTATTCTGTGTGTTAAAGAGATATCATAATCCAACTTCTCTTAAAAGGGAAGTTCCCTTTTCTCTGTGTTTACACTATCTTGAGGGAAAGAACTGAACCTTTATGTGCACCAACTAGGGCCCCATCGGGCGCGCAGAAGATTGAACACCTCTTTGTTAAAGAAACAAAACAAACAAAAAGGGACATTGATGGATCTTACTAAAGAATCCATTTGCAGAGTTAAACCCAGTCACCAGTGACTGAGAACCCAAATGTGAGTTAGTCTGACAATTAGATAGTTCCTTCCAGCTCACTTGGGGAGAAACATCTCAGAGCTAGGACTGATGTTTAAATTCTGATCTGCAGGATATTTAAGAATTGGTTAAAGTGGTACTGTGTTGCAATACTCAGTTGAGTGTTTACCTTTTATTCTACGCACATATACTAATGTCATTTTGTTGTTCTTGCACTCTACATTTTGACCTCAATATAACCAGAATATCAGTTCACTCTAAACTGTGTGTGTAGCTATTTTATGGTTTTAAGCCAAGGTTTCCTCCTGATCAAAGGTTTAAGGCTAGGTTCACACCTATGCAGTTTGCATTTGATCCATTTCTGCAGTGCTTTTTGTGGTGCGTTTTTGCACATTAATTTTTGACGTGTTTTTGATGCGTTTTGCGGTTTTTTCCTAACTTGTTGCTGGGCAGATTAAAATGCAAAATGCATCAAAAACACATCAAAAGCGCATCAAAAACAAACTAGAGACATTTCTGCAGTGTCTCCATTGAAGTCAATTGAACCAAAAATGCTAAGTTTTGCATTTAAAAAAGTCCCTGACCCTTTCCAAAAAATGCACCAGGTTAAAATACGGAGATGTAAACCTGTCCCATAGGAAATCATGTTAAATAGACTGCTGTGCATTTCTGCAAAATGCAAGGGAAAATGCATAGGTGTGAACCTAGATTAAGGTGGTGTCAGCAGGGGTTGGGCTTCTAAAGTGATCTCAGAACAGACAGGGAACCCAGAAATACTCAGCGTCTCTCAAGGGGGTAGCGCTACACATAGTTGGCAGGAATGCCACTAGCATGTCATAGAGGCGGTATTGTATATGAACATTAGAGTAATATTATATACCTATGTACACAAGCTTAAGTACAAGTACAACTTTAGGTAGCTAGTGAAGCTGAAACTCAGAGTAAATGTAAAACAATTATACAAAAGGAAAGTAAAATAATTGCTTTGGGAGAGATGCATACAACCTGTTGACTTTTGTCATATCCCCCTATATTTACTCTTGCTATTCACAGGCCAAGTTTCAGATGAATATCAATAATAAATGGCTGAGCCATCTAACCAGAGTATAATAGCAATAGAAATGGCAAGAAGCATACAAGCCACACCAAAAGCAAGCACAATTGTTGTGCAAACTGGAAAGGGCGGTGAAAAGGTTAGTTTAAATTAGTCACTAAATATTGATTTTTTATTATTTAAAAAATAATTCTGAGCACAGTATGCCTAGAATTGCCACCCTAATTGTAATCAGTCCCTCCCACGACAGCACTTCACTTTTAACTTTCTATAAGGCAGAACAAAATATCCAGTTTCTTTACTATTACTTTTCAGTGTGATTGAAAGTGAAGGGAATTCCAAACTTTATTTTGTTACTGGAACATAAAAAAAGAAAGATCTTTCAAATTGAAAATCTCTTCCAGTGACAACTGTTTAAAGGTGGCCATAATGCATAATGTAGAATTTTGTATTAACATTTGCACAAAAATTTGCATCAGAACATTCTTCTTTCCATCATTAAGTCAGCTAATTTCATTTGAAAGGCCCTAAACTTTTGTCCAGACCTGATATTTGAATGCAGTCCCAGAAGTATCAAACAGACTTCATTACAATATGCATACTTTTTTGCACAATTCTTCCCAAACAAAGACCACATTAACGGTTAGAATTTCCATCTTTCAAGTCATTTTCCATCCTGTTCTTTTAATTTTTTCATGACAATGGTTGAAAATGAATGTTGATTTGACCTCACTAACCATTAGATAAACAAACATGCCAAAAATGAGCATTTTCTTATGAAATTCTACTATGTAGTGTATGGCCAGCTTACCAAAGGATTTTCTACCACTTTATAGCAATTGCCTCCCACTTCTTGTTGTGTCCCTGGGACAGGGATCAAAGGGAAAGGTTCACACCGGGACACAGATAGCAACAAAACCTTTCAATGGTTTTATTCATTCTCTACTCTAAAATTCAATAAAGGTTTTGGTTTTAAATATAGAAAAACTTCATCAGTACCGCCTCATCAGTGCACATCAGTACAGCCTCATCAGTGGCCATAAATGCAGCTTCATCTGTGCCCATTAGTGCAGCCTCATCAGTGCCCATCAGTGCAGCCTCATCAGTGCCCATCAGTGCAGCCTCATCAGTGCCCATCAGTGCAGCCTCATCAGTGCCCATCAGTGCAGCCTCATCAGTGTCCATCAGTGCAGCCTCATCAGTGTCCATCAGTGCAGCCTCATCAGCACACATCAGTGAAGAAGAAAAATTACTTATTTGCAAAAAACATTTTTATTTTTTGAATTTGGTATTTTTTGTTTGTTTGTTTAGCAAAAAATAAAAAGCCCAGTGGTGATTTAAATACCACCAAAAGAAAGCTCTTTCTTTCTCAAAAAAGTTTCATTTGGGTACAGTTTTGCACGACCGCGCAATTGTCGTTCAAAGTGCAACAGCACTGAAAACTAAAAACTGGTCTGGGCAGGAAGGGTGTAAAAGTGCCTAGTATTGAAGTGGTTAAACAGGCAGTTTCATTTTAATGTAGAACCCACTTCTTTTGTAGAGTTATGTCAAACATTGGGTCCCTGAGAGTAGATTAGGCAAAGTTTTCAGTGAGCAGAGAATATAAACTTCCTGAATTCTTTCAGCATTGCCAAGGTCCAACCATAAATCACTAAAATCAACTTGTAGAGGAAATTGGTCTTCTGATTTTAGAGCTATGCATTTATTTATTTATTTATTTATTTATTTATTTATCGAGTTTATATAGCGCCAAAGGGTTTGCTCAGCGCTGTACAATAGAGGGGGGACAATACATGAAACAGTACAGTAACATCAAACAGCACACAAGGGGTAAGAGGGCCCTACTCTTTCGAGCTTACAATCTAGGAGGGAGGGGGTAGAGGTACAGGAGGAAATGGCTGTGGGGGATGGAGTGGAAGGAGGAGGGAAGGGCAGCGGCTGTTAGGTGAGGGTGGGGTAGGCTTCCCTGAAGAGGTGGGTTTTCAGGGAGCTCCTGAAGGTGAGGAGGGAAGGTGACAGTCTGATGGGTTGGGGTAGTGAGTTCCAGAGGATGGGGGAGGACCTAGAGAAGTCTTGCAGACGTGCGTGTGAGGAGGAGACCAGGGAGCAAGATAGAAGGAGGTCCTGTGAAGAGCGAAGGGTACGGGTAGGGTGGTATCTGGGAATCAGGTCGGTGAGGTAGTTAGGGGCAGTGTTGTGAATGGCTTTATAGGTCAGAGTGAGCAGTTTGAATTTAATGCGTTGGGCAATGGGGAGCCAGTGGAGGGAGAGGCAGAGGGGGGTGGCAGAGGTGGAGCGGCTGGTGAGGTGGATGAGTCTGGCAGCTGAGTTCAGGATGGTCTGAAGCGGGGTGAGTTTGCACTGGGGTAGGCCGGTGAGGAGGGAGTTGCAGTAGTCAAGGCGTGAGATAATCAGGGAGTGAACGAGTAGTTTAGTGGTGTCTGGGGTAAGGAAGGAGCGTATCTTGGAGATGTTCCGGAGGTGGAGCCTGCATGAGTTTGTGAGAGATTTGATATGAGGTTGAAAGGAAAGGTTTGAGTCCAGAATGACGCCAAGGACCTTGGCTTGCGGGGCGGGATTGATGGTGGTGTTGTTGGTAGTGATGGAAAGGATGGGGGGGGGGGCACGGGAAGGGGGAAAGACGAGAAGCTCGGTTTTGGAGAGGTTGAGTTTGAGGAAATGGAGCGACATCCAGTCAGAGATGTCGTTTAGGAGGTGAGTGATGCGGGCGGAGAATGTGGGGGTGAGGTGAGGGGTGGATAGGTAGATTTGAGTATCATCAGCATAGAGGTGGTAGTTGAAGCCGTGGGAGTGTATGAGTTTGCCAAGGGAGGAGGTGTAGATGGAGAAGAGAAGGGGTCCAAGGACAGAGCCCTGGGGGACCCCAACAGAGAGGGGGAGGGAAGAGGAGGTGGCGCCGTTGTAGCAAACGCTGAAGGAGCGTTGGGATAGGTAGGAGGAGAACCAGGAGAGAGCGGTGTCTCTGATGCCAAGGGAGAGTAGTTTATTAAGGAGGAGGGGGTGGTCGACTGTGTCAAAGGCCGCAGAGAGGTCTAGGAGAAGGAGGACAGAGTAGTCGCCTTTGGCTTTGGCGGTTAGTAGATCGTTGGTGATTTTGAGGAGGGCAGTTTCGGTGGAGTGTAGGGGACGGAAGCCGGACTGTAGTGGGTCAAGGAGGTTGTTGTCAGTTAGGTGGGCGCTTAGGCGATCGTAGACCAAGCGCTCAAGGAGCTTGGACGTGAGTGGCAGTAGGGAAATTGGTCTGAGGTTGTTGAGGTCAGTGGAGTCCAGGGAGGGCTTTTTGAGTATGGGGGTGATGTGCGCATGTTTTAGGGGGGAGGGGAAGACGCCAGTAGCGAGGGAGAGATTGAAGATGTGGGTAAGGGAGCGGATGAGGGAAGAGGGGGGTGACCGGAGGAGTTGAGAGGGGATAGGGTCCAGGGGGCAGGTAGTGAGGCGGGCTTCTGAGAAGACTCTGGTGACTTCCTCAGTGGTAGTAGGGCTGAAGGAGTGCAGTGATGGGGGGGTTACGGTAGGCAGGGCCTTGGGTGTGGTGGGGGGCAGTGCCGTTGCAAGGTCAGAGGAGGGGAGAGATGAGAGGGTGATGGAAGGGGGGAGGCTAGATGGGGAGGTAGACTGCAAGTTGACTATGTCCTTGCGGATTGCGTCAATCTTGCTATGGAGATGAGTGGCAATCTCGTGGGCGGTAAGTGAGGTACTGAGTGGAGGAGGGGGGGGAGAGAGCAGGGAGTTGAAGGTGGAGAAGAGTCGGCGAGGGCGGTTAGAGAGGGTGTTGATCAGGTCAACGAAGTAGGCCTGCTTGGCGGCGTGGAGGGAGGAGGTGTAGGTGAGGAAGGCAGATTTGTAGAGGGAGAATGCATGAGGGGACCTGGTTTTGCGCCATAGTCTCTCCAGCGCACGACTGCGACGTTTGAGGCATTTAGTGTGGTCGTTCTGCCATGGTTGGAGCGGTCTGGGTTTGATGTTGCGTGTGGTTAGGGGTGCCAGAGAGTCTAGGGTGGCTGATAGTGAGTCGTTGTACGCGGTGGTGGCTAGGTCAGGACATGACAGTGGAAGGATGCGGTCGTGCAAGCGGTCGGCAGCCGAGTGGAGGGGGGCCGGGTGCAGGTTGCGGAGGTTGCGGCTGGTGATGGTTTGGCGCACTGGGGGGGGGGAGTTAGGGGAAGGGGAGATGGAGAACGTGAGGAGGTGGTGGTCGGAGAGAGGGAAGGGGGTGTTAGTGAAGTGGTTAAGGGTACAGAGGTGGGAGAAGACGAGGTCCAGGGTGTTCCCATTGATGTGGGTGGAGGATTGAGTGTGTTGTGTGAGCGCGAAGGAGGTGGTTAAGTGGAGGAGTCGAGAGGTAGCTGGGGTGTTGTCGTTGATGGGGATGTTGAAGTCCCCGAGGATGATGGTCGGTAGTTCAGAGGAGAGGAAGAAGGGAAGCCAGGCGGCGAAGTCATCCAGGAAGCGGGCTATGGATCCGGGGGGCCTGTAGATCACTGCGATCCTTAAGGGGGTGGGTGAGAAGAGCCGGATGCAGTGAGCCTCGAAGGAGGAGAAGGTTAGGGAGGGGGGGTTAGGGAGGACCTGGAAGGTGCTCAGCGGTGATAGGAGCAGGCCGACACCACCACCTTTGTGACCGCTCAGTCTTGGTGAATGGGACCAGATGAGACCTCCATGAGAGAGTGCCGCAGGGGAGGTAGAGTCGGTGGCCTGTACCCAGGTTTCAGTGATGGCTAGGAGGTTGAGGGAGCGGGAGATAAAGAGGTCATGGATGGCAGTTAGTTTGTTGCAAACCGAGCGGGCGTTCAGAAGTGCAACCGAGAGAGGGGGGATGGATGTGGGGAGGAGGTGCACAGGTATGAGGTTGAGGGGGTTGCGGCGGCTGGCGGGAGCAGGGGGGTCCCTGGAGGGGGGGAGAGGTGGTGAGGGGCCAGGGTTCGGGGAGATGTCCCCAGCGGATAGGAGAAGGAGAAGGGTGAGGAGGGTGGCATGGGAATGGGAGGTGCAGGAGCGTGTGGGTCTGGTAGTGGTGGCACGTGGGTCGACCGAGGAGTGGAGTACCAGGAGGAGGTGGTGAGTGCCGTAGTGGGGAGAGGGCAGAAGTGAAGGGGCAATGTAGAGCCGTTTTGGGGGGGTGGGCGGGTAGAGGGAGGCGATTTTTGGGATGGAGGAGAGGAAAACGAGGAGGAGAAGTGCAGGTGGCATGCTGGGGTGAGTGCAGTGCTGTTCGGGTCAGGGGAGGTGAAGGGATACGGGTCAGGGCGAGGTGATGTGGAGAGTCTATATCACCGTGGAGGAGTCCACTAGAGTCCTTCTGTAGGGGGAGAGTGGGAGTAGAGTCCAGCAGCTGGCTGGCTGCAATCTGTGGGTGCAGTATGCTGGCGTCCGAGGGGGCATCAGTGGGTCTGGTGGATCGGCGAGTGGAGGGGACGTAGGGTGCGATGTTGGGGGGCGTTGGCAGGCAAGGCGTCTGGTGATGCTGGCGGCTCGGTGACTGGAGATTCGCTGGGTGGTCCGGGTCCGGGAGATTCGCTGGGCGACGTCTCGATTCGCTGGGCGACGTCTCGATTCGCTGGGTGGTCCGGGTGTTGGGTGACCAGAGGTGGTAGCTGGGTGCCCGGTAGCTGGGTGCTGGGTGTCCAGGGGTGGTAGCTGGGTACCCGGTAGCTGGGTGCTGGGTGTCCAGGGGTGTTAGCTGGGAGCTTAGACTTCGAGTTGCCAAGCAAAGGCCAAGAGATGGGAAGGACGGGAGAATCCTCATCAACAATGCATTGCAATATCTGGAACGGCATTAAAGACCCATGGTTTTTCGGAATCCCCTCGATGCAGGTAGCGGAGGTGCGGCGTTGTCCTGGAAAGGTTCCTGGTCTGGGGCTGGCTGGTGCAGGGTGGCCCGCAGGGTGCTGGGAGGCCTGAAGCAGTTCCCATGCAGGGTCGCCGGGTGCGAGCAGCTGGGTGCCCCGAGGTGGCGGCTGGGTGCCAGGTGGTCTGGGGTGGTCCCAGAGCTAGGGAGGGCTCCAGGGAGACCGTGAGGCCGTGCCGGTTCCTGGTGGTCCAGGGTGATCAGCAAGGACCCAGGGCTGATGGGGAGGGCCCTGGGCAGGCAGGCAGGTCGGCGGGACCCGGTGGGCAGAGCGGTGACGGTCCGGGTAGATGTCCGGCGATCCGGTCCGATCGCGGCTCGGCCGCGGCCAAAATCGAGGCCGCGGCTTCGGGTGCGCGGGTAGGCCGCGATTTCCGGGGCTCCGGGAAAAGGTCCAGAAGTGGTCCCTGGTGGTCAGGCTGGGCCGGGAGTGTCTTAGGGGCCCCGCTGGGTTCCGCTGCGGCCCGGATGGCAGCGGATTGGGGCTAGGAGCGCAGGAGCTCCTAAAGCGTGTCTGCTCCCGCCGCCATCTTGAAATTACCATGCATCAATATAAAAGAAAACAATTGTTTGGGCTGTCAAAAAATTGCTTTTGGGCAACTGTTGCAAATATGCAATAAGAATTAGTAACTGAACAGGAAACATTTTAATTGAGCAGCACTGTATATAAATAGAAAATAAAATCACTACGCACTATTTGCATTAATCCCACTTCATGACATATCATCAAGCAGGGCCAGGATAGTTCAAGGGAAAAAGAAGCTCCTGGTGAGCCATGGTTAGCACAGCTTATATAGAAGCCTCTTCTGCACTTAGCGCTCCCTGGGTCCCATCTGTCAAGTTGGAGTGCACTGTCAGCTTCACAGCAGCTAATCTGCTTTGTGTATTAGTAGGAGAAGAACTCGGCTGTCAAACCAACAGCAGAGCCCACAGATTACCCCGGTAGATCTACTTTCTCAGTGTAATCTTGACAGTCTGGTCCTCTTCCATGTCTCTATACTGACCAATAACCTAAATAGTGCTTAAATGTAAATCCAAAATGGCTACCCCCCCCACCTCTTCCAATGTGGGTTTCTGCAGTTAATGATATCATGCGTATGGAAGAAATGTTAGCGTTCGCCCATGATACCTATGATAAACACAAGTTACTATGGTCGGTCTAGCTTCATTTCTCCTCCTCCTCGACCCTCCAAGATTTGTGTTCCTCTGCTGTGTCCTAATGGAGTTGAGTCTCGTCTGTTTGGTCCACTGTGTTACGACCACCAGTTTGACCTTACCGCCCCTGCTTGGCTGAGAGCCACCGGGTTTCACCAATGGGGTCCCGGTGGTGGCCACTTTGATTCTGCCTCTTGCCGTCCCCGCCTCCCGACCCTTCTCTCTTCTTGTCCTGTACTCTCTCTAACACTAGCTTCTCTCTTTTCTTTCTATATGCCTCTATCTTTTTTCTTGTTTGGGTTTATATATTGAAGTATACGGAGGTATTTCTTTATGTTCCCCATGTTTCACCCAGGGGTACCTCCTAGAAATTATGTTTTGGACATATCTGTAACAAATGCTGTTGATCCTGTCATTTACCCGCTTTACAGAGTTATTTATATTACTCTCCCAGATCATCTTCTTGTTTGAGATTTCTGTACATTTACTTGCTTGTACATGTTATCACCATCTCTTATGTTCTGTTATGTAAAATTCGATGTTAAAATTTAATAAAGACAAATTTGCCTTTAAATGTAAATACAATTTAATTTTAGTGCACAAATCCCAAAATAAAATGCGCACTTTTGATATTACAGTGATATTAAAGGCTTGAGTTTAAATTAAAAAAATAACAAATATGTCATACCTACCTGTTCTGTGCAATGGTCTTGCACAAAGGAGCCCTGATCCTCCTCTTCTCGGTTTCCATCACCCCTGTCAAGAGCCCCCATAGCAAGCTGCTTGCAATGGGGGTACCTCTGCGATCTCGCTCCCGAGCCCTGCTCTTTGTGTCTATAAGGCACACAGAGCGTGGCTCAGCCCTGCCCCCTGCTTTCCCCTCACTGGGCATGATTGACAGAAGTGGGAGCCATTGATTCCCACTGCTATGTCTCAGCCATTGAAGAGAGGGAGACCTGTGAGAGCCAAGGCTCCTGTGCACATCGCTGGATCGAGATCAGACTCAGGTAAGTATTGGGGGGCTGTGGGGAGAGCAGCACACAGAAGGTTTTTTACCTTCAAGTATAGAGTGCATGAATGTAAAAAAAAAAGCCTTCAGCCTCTACAACCACTTTGAGCCTACCTTAGTTACCAGGAAGCAGGGGCAGACTGACCATTTGGAAACTCGGGCACTGCCCGAGGGCCCGGGGTCAGTAGGGGGCCCATGAGATGCCCCTGGTACCTTTTTCATAGGCTTTTTTGAGTTTGGGTAAGGACACAGGGGCCCCATGATCCCCTATTGCCCGGGGGCCCCATGAGTTGTCAGTCCGCCCTTGCCAGGAAGAACACATTTTTGATATCATATTATTTTTGGACACCAGGATCTGTTTTACCATGCTTACTATGACTACACTGGTTAAACCACATTTCAACAGCTCCCTCCCCAGTCCGTCTCAGCTCGAGAGAAGGAAGAGAGGGAAGCGCACTTTGCAATCTTTGCCTTGGGTACCAAAGGACCTTGTCCTGGCTTTGACCTCATGGTGATTCCATTCTGTTGAAAAAGAACAATTAAAGTTGTGTACAATAAAATCCCATGAACTGGAGTTTCAAGACTCTAGTTTGTCAGTAATGCCAATTAGAAAGGACTCTACAAGTCCTCCTTGAATACTGACATTTCTTAGTGAATATGCCTCTTGTGAGGCAATGGATTTGCTAAGCACTACCTGACAGTTCTCAGTAACTGGGACAGAAAACCCTGCTCCTTGATGAAATAGGAACTTTTCATGTTTGCTTGTGTAAGCTTTGCTGACAATTACATGATCTAATGGATTTCTGGGCACAGACACAAAATTCTTTAGTGTCATTCATTGAATGGCATAAAGGCACCTTTCTCATTCGAAGAAAAAAAGCATCTAATTTTGTCTATGCATAAAAAACACGCATAAAACTGAATGACCCTCGGTTATTTGTATTTGTAATAGGGGTCTATTTATAAAATGTCACTGTGCAAATGAGTCAACCATTCGCAGGACCAACATGAATCTTCACTGTAGTTTGTTCATTGCCTTGGACCATCAGTGCCATATAGTGGCAATAATGCGGTATTTTCCTGATTTAGGTATTTTTAAGTATTAGGTAAAAATACTGCGTTATGCCCACTAGATTGAGCTGATGATACTAGGAAATAAACATATTTGGCAAATTACGATGAAGATTTGTGAAGGCTCTGCAAATGATTAACACATTCACACAGCAAATAAAGTGGACCTAGTATTGAATATGGGCTTTCATTTTAAGTGCATGTATGCTGAAATTTTTTTAACAAATAACACTTATAGGTATTTTTTATCTCCCAGAAATCTCAGTACTTTGTCTAACAAAGCTTCATCTGCATTTGTTTTCAGAATAATAGGGACATCATTATTTAGGCATTATCAAGAACACAGATTTATTATCCTGACAGGTTCCCTTGAACACAAGATATTGCTTCTTGTTCTTTTATTATACTTAATGTTCTATTGACCTCCTTGACTTTTCTAGCGTTAGATAAATATTGCCACATTGGTGAATAAAGGATGACGACATATCCCAAGATGTAATACAAATAGGCTGGAGCAGTCACACACTAGGCAGAACTCTACGTGACTTATACAAGAAAGCAGGGCATCCAATTGCTGGGGGTGAGTACTCAACATAAATTTATTTCCAATTATTTTACAGTTTATGCTTTACAATGGAAAATAAGCATCAGGAAATATGCAGAATTTTAAAAGGCTTAACATGATTATGCACTAAAAGGAATACAGAGGCTGCCAGTTGCCTGGCTGTAATACTGAATTAATTGCAGTTAAGGAATAAACGACAATCCCAGGATTCCCAATTTTACCAAATTTGGCTTTATATTATCCACTCTCAGACTTATGTTTGTATTATATTAAAATCAGGTTTCCACTGTAGTACTGATATGAAATCCAACAGCCTCCACATTTAATTTTAGAAGTTACCTAGATCACATAATGATGTTTAGCCAAGATACAAGCTTTGTCCTGTATGTTTGGAAGTGCAAGAAAAATAGACATAAATTACATATTATAGAATAGACTTTTTAATGCCTTCACAATCCAAAAGGCACCCCCAAATATGCTAGCTATACACAATAAAGGCATTGTGTATAGGGTTCCTCCTGACATTGCTAGAGTTCCTTAAGAAGCAAGCAGAGCAGAGTGATCTCCCACATACACTAACCACCAGTGCAAGTGGGGAATTTTCCACTAACCACCAATGAGGGGGGATGCTACGCTGATCACTAGAGTTGGAGGACACCACAATTTATACTTTCTCTGATTTTTAATTGTGTTGTATTTTAAAATGGTATTTTCAAGATTATTGCTAAAAATAAGTTTGCTGTTTTGAGCGGGGGGGGGGGGGGGGCCTTAAAAATTGATCTGCTGTGGGTGTCAAATACCTTAAATGTACCACATTATTTATTCTTTTATTTAAACATTTTTATCGAATGTTGGTCACGCTAATGTACCACGAACTGTAGGTATAATTTTTATCTTGGGTTTCCTAAGATTGATGATCCACTCATTGGGGGAATCAGGAAGATTTTATTCCTCTGCTGGAGCAAATGCTTCAGAGAGGTTTTTTTACCTTCTGGATCAACTGTAGGGATATATTTTTTTTTTAATTGGTTGAACTATGGTTCCTCCAGGATAAAACCTTGAGAAAGGCTGCTATTTAGTCACCAGAAGACAGAGAGCAATTGTCATTAAGGCTGGTTAACTCTTCAGTTAATCCTTACACACAGAAATGGTAGCTACCACCATGCTGTGGGCAGCACAGTGGCTAAATGGTTAGCACTTCCACCTGGCAGTACTAACATTGTTGGTTCAAATCCCAACCACCACACCACCTGCCTGGAGTTTGCATGTTCTCCCTGTGTCTGTGTGGTTTTCCTCAAGGTACTCCAGTTTCCTCCCACACTCCAAAGACATGCTGTTGGGGTAATTGGATCCTGTGTAAATTGGCCCTAGTATATGTATGAATGTAAGTTAGGGACCTTAGATTGTACACTCCTTGAGGGTTAGGGACTGATGTGAAAGTACAAAAAAAAACTATATATATATATATATATATATATATATATGTGTGTGTGTGTAAAGAGCTGCATAAATTAACTATATAAGTGCCTGAAATAAATAAGAAGAAAAATACAAGTATCTTAAAACATGTCTTCATACTGATTACAAGGAACAACAGTTTTAGTTCCATACAAATTGTTTGTTGTACTTTTTAGGATCTCTGCGTGACATTTGTCAAGATCTGGTTATAGAGGCATTTGACTGCTACATAGGAGCATTACAATACACACATGTTAAAAAGTTGGCTACTAATAAAATATGTTAAACTTATTGGAATTCTTAAACTTTTGTAACAAGTTTCCCTAAATCCTAAACATTTATCTACATAGATTATGAACTGTATTGGCACTGTTACAACCAGTCTGTCATCACTCCTCAAAGTTTATTTTATGTTTCCAGTGGTGACTGTAAACACATTATTGTTTTTAGATTAATTTACCTTACTATTTCTTGGCTGTTCCTACTTGATTTCTGATATGGGAATGATTAGACAGACTCAGCCAGTCAATGGCTGTGCTTGAACACTGCCTTCCTTTAAGCAGGGAGCAGGTGACTAATACTAAAAGTGTATTTCTACTTTTGCAATCAAATTTGAGAAAAACGAATTCCATATTTGTTATGTGTACCCATTCACACAGCATGTCCAAACAAAATTGTAAAAAATATTTCTTACCTTTTTGGATCTTTCTAAGGAGAAGGTGGCATGGCTGATTCTAATAATTTCTGGACAGTCTCACAGTGTCTTTGTCCCCACACAAACTGATCTATCCCTCATTGAAATGCAACGCTGGAAGGCAGTTTCTACATTTTGATCCCTTTATTAGGACAGACAGTGTTCATATCTAGTTTACAGCTGTTAATGAAGAACTGTGAACACAGTACAGAGTTACTCCACAGGCCCCTTCTAAACATCACACAGCAGGGAGAGCATACAGTATAAGGATTTGTAAGCAAGTAAAAAGCACTTAAAAAAGTAACCAGTAATTTTTTTTAAGTTATGCTATGTTAATGGTAATATGTAACAAATATAAAGTAGGTGTTATCCCAATTTGTCTGTAAACATGGAAATACACTTGAAGTATTGGTCTTATGACCAGCACCATAGTGAAAACAAAAACCTATAACAATTCAATGAGCTAAGTATTGATTACCTTTTTCAAATTTTTCTTACCTACCTGTATTGCTTAATCTTTATGATATTTGCATAACAAAAGCAAAAGTATTGACACGTGGACAGTATGGGGTTTATTTACTAAAGCTGGAGAGTCCAAAATCAGACTCCCTTCTGCATAGAAACCAATCAGCTTCCAGGTTTCATTGCCAAAGCTTTATTGAACAAGTTGAGGTTAGAAGCTGATTGGTTTCTATGCAGAAGGGAGTCTGATTTTGGACTCTCCAGCTTTAGTAAATAAACCCCTATAAGTCTGCTTTAACATTTCACCTATATGTAACTGCACATCAAACCTGAGCATACATAACATATAACCTAACCTGCTTTACTCC
The DNA here is from genome assembly GCF_062004578.1 of Staurois parvus. Classification (NCBI taxonomy): domain Eukaryota; kingdom Metazoa; phylum Chordata; class Amphibia; order Anura; family Ranidae; genus Staurois; species Staurois parvus. Next base: position 14,774,345 of record NW_028317816.1, on the reverse strand, counting down.
TTCAGGCTTGCACTGCAATGCAAAGAGCAAGGAAGATGCATAAAGTGTAGTAACCCATAACAACTAATCAATTTTTAGCTTTCTACAACCAAATCACTTGCAGGATGATGATAGTTTGCACCTATCCTTTAGACACTGTCTTTGCTCTTTGCACTGCCTTATTGAATAAGACAATTAGTCCTCATGCACACTGGAAGTTTTGATAACGCTGGTAACGTTAGCTGTGTAAAGTCACGTTAAAACTTGAGTTTTTCAGCTTTTTTTAGCATTTTTGCATTGGTGTTTAGAGGCGTTTTGCCACGTTTATCGATGTTTCCCGCATGTGGTTTTTTTAGGGTTTTTTCCCCTCAATTTTTTTTCACAAAAAAGTCCAAAAACTCCGGTTTGCGACATTTTACCACATTTTGCTGCGTTTTTCAGTGTTAGAGTGTATTTATAACCAGGGGCGGACTGACAACTCATGGGGCCCCCGGGTAATAGGGGATCATGGGGCCCATGTGTCCTTGCCCAAACTTAAAAAAGCCTATGAAAAAGGTACCAGGGGCATCTCATGGGGCCCCCTACTGACCCCGGGCCCTCGGGCAGTGCCCGAGTTTCCAAATGGTCAGTCCGCCCCTGTTTACAAGTAAAAAAGTCCTCTAGAAACCCACTAGTCCTTGGTTTTTTTTCCAGCTAAAAAAGTCTCAGCCAAAAAACATTGATTACAGTCTATGTGTGCATGGACACATAGGATAACATGCTGTGGGGTTTACTAACTGTAGAAAAAAACATCAAAAGCCAAAAACAGCAGCTGTAAAAACGTCAAGTGTGCATGAGGACTTAGTATTTAGCTAATAAGAACCCCCTGTTTAATCCAAATATAAATATTTTTGGGTATATATAAGACTATTAACATACTATGAACAATGTGCTTTAAGCAGGCAGTTGTAAAAATTCCCAAAATGCACTGCAGACTCCTAAAAAGCCCTGACTATTATATTTCACAATTGAGAGAGTATTATAGCTGATATTTTTGCATCATAGGTATGTGTAACAGGAAATATAAATTGCAATTTAAGATTGATGAATAGCATTATTTAACTGTTATATGGTATGCTACATATTTTACAATATGTAAAAAAAATGTGTGCCAAAGAGCTAACAAAAGAAGCAAAACAAGGTGCTTGACCACTTTTTAACATAGAAATAAATTATGCCCCTGTGCCCAGATACTTTGGGGAATCCTTAACTTAATTTTGGTTTTAACAGCCCCCACTACTCTTGTGGGATATCAGGAGGGGGCAAGCTCTGCTTTAGAATAAATTTGAGGGTGTCCAGAAGTGTGCACTTCAGGAGACCCACCAGGATAAGTTACTTCCAAATAGTGGTAATGCCAAGAAACTAAGATAGTTACTACTGGGGTGTACCATTTACTAATTTGTTAGGGGCTCAGTTTGCATAAGTGGTCATTTCAATACACAAGAATGCCATACTTTTAGCAGACGTGAAAAATATAACAAGAAGACTTACGTCAAAAATGTGAAAATTACATATAATTTTGGTAACAGTGATCGCAGAGTAATTACATTTGCCATGAATTACCAGAAAGAGAGGCATGTGGGTAAAAAAGAACACTACATTTAAAAAAAAGACAACTTTAATAAGCTGCGTCCCTTACTGTGTGATACTAAAGGGGACCAAATTTTCACAACAAAGAAAACTAAAAACTTCTAAATGGGAGTGTTTTAAGGACATTTTAAACAACAGCGTTAACCAGTGCATTCCATTGGGAAACAAATATAAAAGAACAAATGTGAAACCTGGGTGGTTAAACTGGCCTGTAAAACACTTTGCTGCAAAAAGTAAAAAAAAAACTCTTTAGATTTATTAATAGTTTAGCACTACCCTCTTGATGGTGTTTCTGGGTCCCCCTAACTTTCGCAGAGCAAGGCAACACGCATTTTTTACACTTGCATCCACAGTCAGTGAACAGTCCATGAGCTTGTGTTTTTGTATTTTATTAGGGGAGATAACTTGGAAAGGGTAATAAGGATTGTGGGATGCCCAACTTGACTGAATCAATGCACAGGGACAATTTACTTCCTATTTACAGAAGAAGATCCTGGACTGTTCTTCTCCTTGAATGAAATCAGTCTTTATGGATCAGTAGCAAAAGCCCCTTACGGGCTAGGGACTTTCAGCCCCTCTGAAAGGTAGCTTAGACTGTTGTTACTACATGCAGAAGTATCTCCTCTCCCCTGTAGAACTGCTCCCAGCTCCACAGCCTGCAGATACTACCAGCCCTCCTGGCTGCTCTGAAGATCTCCCAGGACAAGGATAAAGGATTAAGCACAAAGCTGTCCTTTGAAAGCTTGCTATATGTGGCAGTCTCTCCCCTTGTAAATCCCTTGGTGAGCTAATGTACTAACTCTGTTCTCCTTGCTCCCACTGCCTCAGGCATTAATCCTGTTTATAATGTGATGCTGTAATGAATTCTCCTTACCCTGCCCAAGCCCAGCCTGGAGGCCAGTCCCCCCTAGACCTAGAGGACCCTTCCCAGGCCACTGACAACCTCCTCAGGACTCCATCTTAAACCTGACTCCTCTGCTAGCCTGACTTCTCCGAATTTATGGGTTGGCCTCACCACTGTGCCAGGGCCTCCAAGCCTGGGATTGGTTAGACTCCTATAAACATGCGGATTTAGGTCTCCACCTCTTATGCCCACTGGCTTCTGGAAGCTTCCATGGTCTTCCAGAACCAGGTGGAGTTACCCAGCCTGACCTGCAGTAACCTGACCTAATTACAGACTCACACAATTACCATGACTCATACCATAATAGATTTACCTACACTAACACTAGTAGCACACTAGAGGGTGCTATAATAGTAAAAAGGTAAGGACAGAATATGTAGGCCCCCAAAAGATGAACAGGGGCAATTGGTCACAAGTGACAGGGGGAAGGCAGATGTATTAAATATATTCTTCTTTTCAGTTTAGACCAATGAAAAAGAGGCATGTAACAAACAAAACAGAAAAATTAAGAACACTGTATTGAATATACCTCTGTGGCTGAGAGAGACCCATGCTCAAAAAAGACTAAAAAACTTAGAGTATAACTAAAGGCAATTTTTTTTCTATTTTTTTTTTTCGTTTTTACGGCAGTTGAGAGGGAATAGAGCACGTGTCAGGTTTTTTTTTCTGTCTGTGGCCTAGGTAGGGAGATTCACCCCCTACCAGGGTCCCCTTGTCATTGTTGCAGTTATCATAGAAAGTGATAGGAAATCCCACATTTTAGGTTGCCCACAGAACAGTAATAGAGGGGAAATCTTGCAATGGGAACCCTAAAATTGTGATCCTGGTGACAACCAAAGATTTCCTTAGTTTGGAGGGATTTCCTCTCAGTTTCTGTTTTGGCTACGGGACAGGAAGTAAAGGGAAATCTCCTCAATGGGACAAAGATAGCAAAAAAATTGACAAGAGTTGTAACCTGCTCTTACTCTACCCAACATGAAAAAAAAGGTTACTTATTAGTTCTATTTTAAAGTAAATAAATCACCAGGACCAGAAGACTTACACACAGAGGCCTAATACAGCTTAGCCATGTTATAGCCAGACTGATGTTTCCAATTTTTAAAGGTATCAATTTTGTTTAAATTGTTTATAAAAGATATAGAGTTTTTAATAAATAGTCCAATCTCAGTATTTGATGATGATACCAAGCTATGCAGCGCACTAAGTTCCTCAAAGGATAGAGCAACCTTACAAGAAGACCTTTATTAAATAGAGGGGTAGGCAGCTACGTATATGGCAGATAAGTTTTAATGTTAAAAAATTTAAAATTATGCACATGGGGGCTACAATTATGTACGTAAAATAATCAATATGGGGAGATCTCCTGGGAAAACCATAGATAGAAAAATATCTGGGAGTCCTTGAAGACCACAGAATAGCATGCAAGGCCAGCAGACTACTATCATGCATTAAAAAGGTTATTTACTCAAGAGATAAAACTATAATTCTACCACTGTACAAAATAAAATGACCTCATCTTGAGTATGAAGTTCAGTTTTGGCCACCAATACTTAGGAAAGGTGACCTTCATCTGGAAAGAGTTCAGAGAAGGGCAGCAAAATTAAGAAGGGGGCTAGAAGATCTGAGTTATGAGGAAAAACTACAAAAATTAAGCTTTTCTTCCTGGAGAAGAGAGCATAGCAGAGGATATGATCACAATATGCAAAACTATCGATGGTGACTGTAGCATAGGAACTGTTTGATCTAAGGTCTTTGAAGAAAACAGGCAGCCACACAATGAACTTGGACAAAAAGTGGTCAATTCTTAAACTGTGTAAGCAGTTCTTTACTGTTGAAGCAGTAAAGATGTGTAACTCAATATACATGGATATGGGAATTTACAGCTACATGCACATATACACAAATATGCTAAACTTGGTGGACTTGTATAACTATGGAAATAGATATAACTACAGTTGTGTTCAAAATAATAGCAGTCAGACATCACTAACCTGATCAATCACTGTTTTTGGTAGAAATGATATTTCTAAATGGCAAATAATTTACTAGCAGGTGTAGTAGAGTAATAGAAATCCAACAGACCCAACAGTCATGACATGCATGCTGCTGATTCTGTGTAATTGAATTATTAATTGAAAGGGGCATGTTCAAAATAATAGCAGTGTGGAGTTCTATTAGTGAGGCCATTCATTCTTTGAAAAACAGGTGGCAATTATTGCCCTTATTTTAGGAAGGAAGACAGCAAATGTTGTACATGCTGGTTACAGTGCAGTTCTCTCTGAAATTCTGAGGAAAATGGGTCGTTCCAGACATTGTTCAGAAGAACAGCGTACCTTGATTAAAAAGTTGATTGGAGAGGGGAAAACATATAAAGAAGTGCAGAAAATTATAGGCTGCTCAGCTAAAGTGATCGCAAATGCTTTAAAATGGCAAGCAAAACCTGAAAGACGTGGAAGAAAGCAAAAAACTACCATTCAAATGGATAGAAGAATAGCCAAAATGGCAAGGACTCAGCCAACAATCAGCTCCAGGAAGATCAAAGAAGGTCTAAAGTTACCTGTGAGTACTGTTACAATTAGAAGACGCCTATGTGAAGCCAAGCTATCTGCAAGAAGCCCCCCGCAAAGTTCCACTGTTGAAAAAAAGACATGTGCTGAAGAGGTTACAATTTGCCAAAGAGCACATTGACTGGCCTAAAGAGAAATGGCGCAACATTTTGTGGACTGATGAAAGTAAGATTGTTCTTTTTGGGTCTAGTGGCTAGAGACAGTTTGTCAGACGACCCCCAAACACTGAATTCAAGCCACAGTACACTGTGAAGACAGTAAAGCATGGTTGCGCAAGCATCATGATATGGGGATGTTTCTCATACTACGGTGTTGGGCTTATTTATCGCATACCAGGGATCATGGATCAGTTTGAATACATCAGAATACTTGAAGAGGTCATGCTGCCTTATGCTGAAGAGGAAATGCCCTTGAAATGGGTGTACCAACAAGACAACGACCCCAAACACACCAGTAAACGTGCAACATCTTGGTTCCAGACCAACAAGATTGACGTTATGGAGTGGCCAGCCCAATCCCCGGATCTTAATCCAATAGAAAACTTGTGGGGTGACATCAAAAATGCAGCTTCTGAGGCAAAACCAAGAAATCGAGAAGAACTGCGGAATGTAGTCCAATCATCCTGGGCTGGAATACCTGTTCACAGGTGCCAGAAGTTGGTGGACTCCATGCAACACAGATGTACAGCAGTTCTCAGAAACAGTGCTTATACAACTAAATATTAATTAAGTGATTCAAATGAAAGCAAAATCTTCAAGCATTTTTCAGTTTATATAGTGAATGTTTGAGTTTGTAAAGAAGAATACTGCTATTTTTTTGAACAGTCTAATATTCACTTTTCTTCAATTATTTTAGAGGAACAACACAAATTTGATATATTTTTCTTCATGTTTTGATTTGAAATCGAATGTGTAGTGCTCCCAAAGCCTTTGTGTGTATGGAAATAAAAGCTATTAGAAGGATTTTAAACTTTATTTACTTTTTTCAACACACTGCTATTATTTTAAACACAACTGTATATGATACTATTAGGAAGGGTTTTAAAATATAAAGGCCTGTATGAAACACCAAACATGAAGTAAGACAGTTGTGCCCTTTCCTTGGTATTCAAAATGAAATATTGATCAAGCAGCATCACAGGAACCAAAGTTTTTCACTTTCTGTGTCTACATGCATTTTAAGATAGGCTAAACAAGAGTACCAGAAGATGCTCTGCATCTTTTTATTCTATGGTCATAATTAAAACATGGTGGGCGTGTCAAGGAACAGCACTCGCTATCTACCTTATCATAAACCTGTTGAATATTTAGCATAAGGAAAAATCTCTTGGTCATCACCTTTGGTGGAACCAAGGACCATGTTTTTTTTAGAACTTCCATTAAGGAAAGAAAAATATCTAATACGAGTTTGGCCACATTTAAGCAACAGTGGTCATGACAGAAAATATTTTTGCAGCCCTTGAACCTGAAAACTCCTGGGAGTAACATATTATTGCAGAATTTTGATGGTTTTCCATTCAATGCAAATTACAGGGGTATCTATATTGTTGTTTGAACTAAGAATTCTATAAAAACGAGAGCAGCCACATTAAGATGAGGTTGCAACAACATTTAAATCTAAGAGTTGCTCCTGGTTCACTGCTTAAAAATGGATATACAAATTAACAAATGGAAGATTGCTTTTCTTTAACCAACCAGTTGAGTGGGCTACTTTTTAATTCAGCTTGCCCTTACTTCTTTATGTTTGTAATCTCATGATTATAAAATGCACCCGCTCACTCACTGAAAACCAGATACAATAAATGTCCCGTAGACATTAATGGGATTTAGTCCTGCTATGGAAGTTTGTATGTTATTGGTGATACAGACATAGAGGAAGTTACACAGCACAAGCCTCATGAAGTACATTACCAGTGCCCCTGTATGGAGCTATGTGTGACTAATCTGTAGGAAATTACACAGAACTCAGCATTAGGAGAATTTTTTTACTCTAAAACAGTTGCAGTGTTTACTGCTCCAAATAGTAGTAGGAGTAGCTCACAAAATGCTTTTATTTGTAGCCTGGAACTGTAAATAGATCAGAGAAGATGAACAATGTTGTATAGGCTTTTGGGATCATAAACTTAACATTTTTTTTCTATTTTCGTTTTCAGAAATGGCTTTGAGAACACTTAAAGTGGACTTTATGAAGCATGAGAATGCCAGTAATCATAATACAGCTGATTATGACAATCCACACCTTATTCTGAGAAGAGGACAGACGTTCACTTTAAAGGTTTCCTTTAACAGGGCAGTGATTCCCAGGGACAACATTGTCTTGCAGTTTACTACTAGTAAGAACATAACATTATCTTTCACTAGTGGGTGATCATTTAGAGCCAGCCTTGCCTTTGACAATATGTCAAGGCATGATGATGAAATTATGAACTTAATATACACCCTGTTCCAAACGATTATGCAAATTCTATTTAAGTGTCACAAAGATTAAATATTTTGTTTTTCAGTGTAACTCATGGATGGCATTGTGTGTCAGGGCTCTTTTGATCACTGAAAACAATCTCAGACACCTGTGATAACTAGATTGCCAGGTGAGCCCAATTTAAGGAAAAACTACTAAAGGAGGGTGTTCCACATTATTAAGCAGAGCACCATTTTCAAGCAATATGGGGAAGAAAAAGGATCTCTTTGCTGCCGAAAAGAGTGAAATAGTTCAATGCCTTGGACGAGGTATGAAAACATTAGATATTTCACGAAAACTTAAGCGTGATCATCGCACTATTAAGAGATTTGTGGCTGATTCAGAGCACAGACGGATTTGTGCAGATAAAGGCACATTGAGGAAGATTTCTGCCAGATCCATGCATCGGATCAAGAGAGCAGCTGCTAAAATACCATTACATAGCAGCAAACAGATATTTGAAGCTGCTGGTTCCTCTGGAGTCCACGGACATCAAGGTGTAGAGTCCTCCAGAGTCTTGCAACTGTGCATAAACCTTCTATTCGGCCACCACTAACCAATGCTCACAAGCAGAAACGGCTGCATTGGGCAGAAAAATACATGAAGACTAATTTTCAAACAGTACTGTTCACTGAGTGCCGTGCAACCCTGGATGGTCCAGATGGATGGAGTAGTGGATGGTTGGTGGACGGCCACCCTGTTCCAACAAGGCTGCGATGTCAGCAAGGCAGTGGTGGAGTCATGTATTGGGCCAGAATCATGGGAACAGAGCTGGTCTGCCCCTTTAGGGTCCCCGAAGGTGTAAAGATGACCTCTGCAAAGTATGTGGAGTTTATGACTGACCACTTTCTTCCCTGGTACAGAAGGAAGAACTATGCTTTTTCGTAATAAAATCATCTTCATGCATGACAATTCACCATCTCATGCTGCAAAGAATACCTCTGCATCAATGGCTGCTATGGGGATAAAAGGAGAGAAAGTCATGGTGTGGCCTCCATCCTCCCCTGACCTCAATCCTATTGAGAACCTTTGGAGCATCCTCAAGCAAAGGATCTATGAGGGTGGGAGGCAGTTTACATTCAAACAGCAGCTTTGGGAGGCTATTCTGACATCTTGCAAACAAATTCAAGCAGAAACTGTCCAAAAACTCACAAGTTCAATGGATACAAGACTTGTGAAGCTGCTATCAAATAAGGGGTCCTATGTTACAATGTAACGTGACCTGTTAAAATGTTTAAAAAGTTAAAATGTTGTTAAAAGTTTGATTGAAATAGCTTTTGATTTCAGTAAATATGCTGCAAACACAACAAATGACAATTTTCAGTTCTCTACAACCTATAAAGTGTTTTGAAACTTACTGTGCGTAATAATTTGGAACAGTGCATTGTAAGTGTTTTATGTTTAAAAAAAATCCTGTTATCATTAGGAGGTTTGTTCAATAAAATTAGAATTGTACTCTTAATAGTTGATAACATGAGAATTATGCTGACTGTTATTTACATCAATTATTTAGGTAAATGAGAAAAATATAATTTGCATAATAATTTGGAACAGGGTGTATAAAGGGGAGTTATCAAAACTGGAGCAGACAGAATCTGGAGTAGCTGTGCTTGGCAACCAGTCAACTTCTATATTTTATTTTCAAAGCTTAAGTAAACAAGCTGATTGGTTGCCATGCACAGCTGCTCCAGATTCTGGCTGCTTCCATAGTATTTACTGGCTGTCTTTCTACCTCATTCTTATACTGCTCTACAATGTCGATTTTAAGTCTTATTGACCTGTGAAACCATTCTTCTAATGTTGGCTTGAAGATTTGTAAAAGAAACATGAAGCATGTATAGTTTTGGGGACATTACTTAGGGAGCCAACCACATACACACACACACACACACATACAGTATATATATATTAAAAAAATAAATAAATATATATATATATATATATATATATATATATATATATATATACACACACATATACACACATACATACACACACATACAGTATATTTTCTTTCACATTTTTTCATGAATCATAGCATACTATTATTTTGCATTCTCATTTTAGGTCAAACAGTAGTGCTCTGGGCTACTTTTTACTTGTTTTCCAGGTCATCTTTATCTGCTTTGCTAACAACAAAAAAAGCCTGCTGTTTACAGAGCTTACAGTGGAGCTCCACCCAAAAGGGGAAGTTCCACTTTAAAGACTGGTCCCCTTGCTCCCCATTAAGGATTGGCACCTTTGGGGAGCAGGGTTGAGCGTGTACCTGCTCCCACATCCACTGCGATCACCTAGGCAATTGGAAATGAAAGTTGTCCTCTCTCTCTCTCCTTGTAACTTTCTGCGACACGTGACAGGTCCCAGAAGACAACGGGACCATTCAGAAATTGCAGCACTACTTGGGCATGCTCAGTGGGCACCCGGCTGTGAAGCCGCAAGCTGTCACAGTCGGGTGCCCACACTGAAAATGCCGGTGCCAGGAACAGAGGAAACCAGCTGCGGGTGGGACCGTGGTATCAAGGGACAGGTGAGTGGCTGTTTTTTAAAAAGTCAGCAACTACAGTTTTTGTAGCTGCTGACTTTTTTTTTTACATTTTCACTGGAACTCCGCTTTAATAGCCTTAGTTTTATATTACACCCACAACTGACTGAGTCAGAACAGTCATTCACCCTCTCTTTAATTAACTGCACCTTAATAGCAAGATCTGCTTATTTAGTGCCCCCAAGCCCATTAAAACACTTTATTAGCCTAAATGAAAATGCCTATGGGGAGAAAAGAGTTTGATAGCATAATTTCCTTAGCTCGGGTTTGGCCCACAGTGCCTATGTAAGCAAATTGTTCATTCCTGATGAATGTTGGGTATCCCACATCTTAGTATGAAAATGATCCTATATTACTCTGCAACAACTTCTTGGAAGATTTAGAGTACTTAGCATCCTCCAAGATTTCAATGGTAGAATGATGACATCACTTCCTGCATTACAGAAGGCAGGGGAAAGGTGAGTATTTTTTTTTTTTTTACTTTTTTCCCTACAGTTGTTTTTTGAGGATAATGCAGCATTTTAGCAAGGGGTACACAACAAAATAAGACATTGCCAGTTTAGCCTTTTACTGACTCTTACATTAGTCCTAGATTAATCTTTTTTAGGGATCAGTACAAAACACTTAAAGTGTTACTAAACCCAGGACCCTGCATTCACTATATCTGGTCTCCTACAGTGCACACTACACTACATGGAAATGCAATTATTTTAGTAAATATAAACTGCTAAATACCTTTTCTCATCAGCAGTTAGAGCAGTCTTGCGACTTCTATCAGTGTCCAGCCGCGCACCAGTTAAAGCTTGTAGGAGGAATTTTCTTTCTGATCTAGGAGGCCTCTGTCTGGACAGTGCTGATTGGCCCTGTGCTGATCACATGCACTCTCCCAAGAAAAAAAAAACTCTCTAGCAATACACACTAAACTGTACATGTACAGAATGACTCCACATGATGTGTCTTATCAGGAGATACAGTAAGAGGGGGGCACTGGAAGGAGGGAAGGATCAGAGAAGTCAGGATCAAACAGCATTTTTACACAATGCAGAGGATTAACCGCTTAGGTTCCACAGTGAATACAGTATATCAAGAATGCTTTACTGCATATACAGACTGATTTTACTGTTGTGGGTTTAGTAACACTTTAACCACTTCCCGACCGGCCGTTGTATATAAACGGCCGGACGGTGGCACTGCAGGGTCGGGTGGCCGTCTATAAACGGCCTGCCCGCACCCTGCTTGTGCGCGCTCCCTGGGAGCGCGCAGCACCGCGATCCGGTGCCCGCTGTGTCCTCCGGACACAGTGAAACACCGATCGTCGGACGGGACCTCTGTACGAGGTCCCGATCATGTGATCACTGATTGGCCAATCAGTGATCACATGCAAAGTAGTAAGCAAGATGTCACTTCTGACATCATTGCTTACTATGTGTGAAATCTGTGAATGATCACAGAGGTCACATGGTACAAGGCTATTCACAAAAGCCTTGTACCATGTGACAAGCTGTGACCAATCACAGCTCACTCTGTATTTCTCAATGAGTGCAGGAATGCACACAGAGAGAAAGAGAAATGATTGCTTTTACATCCTATATGGGTGTAAAAGCAATCAGTGTAAAAAAAAAAAAAAAATCTTTATCACCCCTCACAAGTAGTACAGTGTCACCATGGTGACACTGTAATGTAAAAAAAAAAAAAATAAATAAAAAATAATAATATAAAAAAATAAAATAAAAATGTAAAAAAAATGTTTAAAAATTATAATTTTTGCTTATAAACTAATTTGGATTTTTTGTTTTAATAAAAAGATAACGAAATAAATTTTGGCTAAGATTTATGATGAAATATTATTTATTTGCAAAATTTTATTAAAAAAACACTTTTTTAAAAAATGTTTGGACATTTCATTTACATAGCAAAAAAAATACAAATCCCAGTGGTGAATAAATACCACCAAAATAAAGCTTTATCTATCTAAAAAAAATGGTAAAAAATTCATTTGGGTACAGTGTTGCATGACCGCGCAATTGTCATTCAAAGTGTGATAGCGCTAAAAGCTGAAAATTGCCCTGGTCAGGAAGGGGGTAAAAGTGTCCGGTCTGGAAGTGGTTAAGACAAGAATGGTAAGATTGTTGCCCCTAAACTGCTAATGCATATTGTATTCCATGTCTTATTTATAAATAAAAAAATATAAAATGACTAAATTATTGAACATCGATTTTCTTCAAGTACTAATTTTCACCTTTTAGGCCCTCGTCCTTCAAAAGCAAATGGATCACTTGTACATGTTAATATAACTCCTGCTGACCTTAAAAAAGACTGGAGTGCTAAAATCTGCGGGTGCAATGGAAACGAGGTAATTTCAGCAGGTTTAATTTGTTCATTTTTTTGTAATTTCAGATAAACATTAGCACACTTTGTTTTTACATGTGTGATTTAACATTCCATTAATCCAAAATGCTCTGGCAAATAAGAGTAATGTATGTTTTGTTGTCATTTATCCAATGTTATTATCTCAAATTTTCAGATGTTTATTAACTAAATTTGATAGTAAAGCATGATAAACGCTTAAAGCCATTAAAGATAAATGTATACGGTAAATGGTTTGCACATTTTTTCCCCCTAATTTATTGTGATCAGGACTACATTTAAAAAAACATTTTACCTGTGGCACATATGAAATATTTCATATTAATATTATGTAGTGTTCTTTTCAGCCAGCAGGTAGAGCTCTAGTGTCCTTTTCACATGTGAAGCATTGTATCACTCTCAGCTATGATAAGGGAACAGCAGGTTCTGTTGTGGCGAACTTTGTCTGCTGCACCCTCTATTAAGCATCTCTTTTCTTAAGTATCCCTCTTCTCTTTTGCTGGTGTCTTCCTTCCATTTTACTGGTAACTTATTATTATTATACAGGATTTATATAGCGCCAACAGTTTGCTCAGCGCTTTACAATATAACGGGAGACAATACAGCAACAGTACAGTTCAATACAAGAGGGAAAGGAGGGCCCTGCTCCTTGGAGCTTACAATCTCCTATCCACACTCTACTATCTACTGGAAGAGGGTCCAACTGCTTAGTTACCAGTCTGCTGATTAGATAATGAAGAGCAACAACACACTGATGAAATCATTCTTCTGCCCAACATTACTGTAAGCTTCTTAGGGAAAGACACTGTGAAATGCCAAAGACCCTGACTGTTTTAGAATGCTGCCCGTTCCTCTTCCAGTCTGAGTCCAACTAAACGTGGAATATCAGGAGGCTGATATCAAGACAGTTTGGAATATTTTAGATAGTTCTATATTATGGTTGCTTTAACGTCTTTGATGTTGCAAGATGGAACACATTGCTTGTTGTGAGAAAAATAACACGTATATTTTCTTTTGAAGTATACATTTGCCGTCAATAGTCCTGCTAATGCAATTATTGGAAAATACCAGCTAAGTGTAATAACGGGAAGAGGAGTTGTATACATGGCAGGAGATTGCCCCATTTACATTCTGTTCAACCCTTGGTGTGAAGGTAATAATTTTACTGGCTGAATGTCAGGTTTCAGTTGACATGTTTAGTGAAGATGTAATCTTAGATTGTGTGTCAGGCTAGTCTGTTTAGAAAGGGGATTATCTTTGGGGATTATTTGACCAGGTGAAGGTTGTGAATTTTCCTGCTTATTGCCCAACTATTTGTTCAAACATTTAATCTAGAAATGTTATTGCCACATGTTTCCATTGAAAACAATAATTATTTATATAAGTAATAACCAGCAGGCCAGATGACTTTGAACTTGCTATCTCAAATCTTTCACTCATCTGGTGGCTTCTCTCACATATGATCCCATGATTACTTTTCATGCCAACCACCATTGATTTTGGTGGAGTCTGGTTTGGTTTGGCATGGATCAGAGAGAAAAAATATCCAAGTATGGCATTGATCTGAGAGGAGTATGGCCAAGTATGGCATGAACAAAGAACTGGATGGCCATGTATGGCATGGACCCTAGAGCCTGATAGCCAGGTATGGCATGACCCGAAAGCTGGATTGCCATGTACAGCATGGATCCAACAGCTGGACGGCTAACAATGGCATGGAGCCAAGAACTGGGTGACCTATATCTTTTATTCACAAACGTAGATATCAAGGATTTAACTTAGTGGTGTACATTAAAATAAGGGATTAGGTTAAAGCCCATAAAAAGTTTGATTTAAAAAATAATGTACTGTAGATACACTGAGAATACAGCAACATGGTAAATATATTTTGTGTGAAATGGATTTTAATTCAGGATGGCTGCTGTTTGTGGGAAACAAGTGTTTTCTCTGAGTATGCAGGGGCATGTTTCCGTTTTTTATCCATCTGTACTGGGTCTTCATGCATTTGAAATTTTACACTGTAAAAAATATAATACAAGTCACTAATATAAAAAAATATATTTTATAATAATAGATGATGCCGTATACATGCCAGATGAGGAGGAAAGAATTGAATATGTCCTAAATGACACTGGATACATCTATGTGGGCACGAGCTCTAAAATTACTGCCAGGCCATGGAATTTTGGACAGGTATGAATCCTTTGTTGTATATTGTAAAAATTAGCTTGAAATTAATAGAAGTGCAATCAGGTGACATTTGCACAATAAATTATTCATGCTTATGGCAAGGTCACATATATATTTTAATAAAATCTTATAATTAAAATATAACAAATGTCATAATATTGTAATGGGTCTATCATTAAAAAACTACTATTTCAACCTTGTAGAAAAAGTTGAGAAGTGCACTCCTAAATTCTTCATATTGTTTTGCTTCATGAAAGCCAAAATTAATGCATACATTCTGTCTCTGCCCAACATAACACACTCCCCAGATGCATTTCACCCCTAAGGGCTTGCTCACAGGGATTAGAGCAGGTACAGGAGGTGGTAGGTCAGAGTTTTAAATATCCATCATTAGAGAGGCTGTGATTTTCAGCAACAGCTGAGCCACTCATATACATACTCAATCTGGATTATCAATGGGCTATACAGAACAGAGTGTAAACCAAGATTATTTCAAATATAACAAAAAAGCAGCAAATATAACACACCAGCTTCTCAAGCAACGTGCAATCCTGAATTTTATTCACCTCATTGATGCATTTAAAGGTTTCAATCATGTCTACCCTTTCCATTCTTTCCTCCAGACTGTACATATTAAGTTCCTGAAGTCTCTCCTGATATATTTTTTTCTCTCTTTGTACAATTACATTTAGAAACACAGAACTGCAGCTTCCACTGCTTTTACCAGTCTTCCAGCAATGCCAAATCATGTTCCATGTTACAGACACCCCCAGGGATATCAACCTTATTACACACAGTTGTATCATCCTCAAACAGATTAAACAGAACAGGACCTAGTACAGAGAGCCTTGTGATAGGCCACTATTGACTCGTCTCTTCTCTAAATGAACCCCATTTACAACCACACTCTGGTGTCTGTCCATTAGCCAACTGCATATTCACTGAACCACCCAAGGGTTAAGTCCTAGCTTGTATAACTTTTTTATTACAGGGAAAGTAGGGACCACCTGCACAAAAAAAACAGGCATTCAGGAGACAGCCTCCTGAATGGAATGCCTGACAGCAGCTTCCTAACCACACCTTGAAAAGCAATCCACCATGGATAATTTTTCAGAGAATGAAGTGTGAACTTCACTTTAGGCTGTATTATAATAAGTTATGTCTTTCTTTATAAGGCAAAATTAGATACTTTAAATATTGAAGATAAAATTGGAACTGCGTCCACAATATTAAAATGAGATTAATGGTTAATAGAATGTCTCATAGTTTTCTTCTTTATTTCTAGCATGAAGCTGATGTACTGGACTGTTGCATGTATCTTCTTGATCAAAGTGATCTCAAAGCTTCAGCAAAAAAGGATCCGATCATTCTTTCCAGAAAGTTCTCTGCTTTAGTAAGTTTTATGCCAAATATGATAGATCACATAACTCCATCTACTAAAGCAGGGGTCTCCAAACTTTCTAAGCAAAGGGTCAGTTTACTGTCCTTCTGGCTTTACGTGGGCCAGGCTGTGGCCAGTAGGAGTAAAAATGCCCTGGCATCAGTGCCCTATCCTTGATTTCAATGGGAGAAATAGTGCCCCATAATTGGTATTAACAGGAAGAATTGTGCCCTTTTGATGATGTCAGTCAGGGGAACGGTGCTGCATCATTAATGTCAGCTGGCAGAATAGTGCCCCAAGGGCTAGATAAAGGCAAATAAGGGCCACATTCTGCCTCTGGGCCGCAGTTTGGGGACCACTGTACTAAAGTCTTGAACCTATTGTACCTCTGATTTCACAGTCCTATAATCAAACTTTTTATCATGGGGGAAACGCCTATAATAATATTCAACTCTCCTGGGCCCCCGCTACAAAATTGTTTTACCTACAGCTCATAATTCCTAAGTGTGGTCAGAAAGTTGGAGCTATAAAAATAAACACAAGTAAAAGGAATATGGCTTTTTTTAGCCTATTTGATACCCAGAGCAGATAATTTTTGGACACCAACTTGGTCTTTTTTTCTTTAATAATCATACAGTTCGATTGTGAGTTCCGCCACAAATGTGCAAATTCTGTGATGGCTCGTGATTAGAGCCTACAGAGCACTTAAGACTCTGCCTCTGTCCCATGTGACAGAACTTAAAATGGAACTTCACCCTAAAGGTGAAGTTTTGCTTTATGTCCCCCTCCCCACGACATTTGGCACAATACATTTTTTTGGGGGCAGTGGGTAGCTAGTTTTGATAGGCACCCGCTCACACTTCTGCACAGATCGATTAGGTGATCCAAGTGGAAGTTCTCCACTCTCTTTTCCGGCAGCCTTCTGGAACACGTAACAGATCACAGAAGGTTGTGGAAAAAAAGAACAAATAAGAGGGGGCAAACGCCTAGTGCATTACCAGCGATCTATTGATCACACAAAACAAGACTGATGCCAAATGAATACTCACAAAAATGGAGAATAAAATCACAATAAAATCACAAGATGCCACAGCGTTTGGGAATCATGTAACGACATGCAACCTGTCAGAGCTGGTGGTCTGACGCGTTTTGGGAACTATGCTCAGAAGGCTGTGGGACAATTTACAAAGCATAGCACGTGTTACATATGCACAGTGGGAAGCCAGCTGTGAAGCCCTATGGCGTCACAGCAGGCTTCCCTTAGTAAACGGGCCACCCAAGGGTTAAGTCCTAGAATACAGCTCAGTCACCACAACATTCAATTAGAACTCTTACCTTAATGGATCTCACTACAGTAACCTAACTTCTGTTGAGAGTGCACTACCTTCATTGGTGCTGATTGGCTTGCCTTATTGCATACGATTGCCATTAATCTTTACACTGCCTTATAGGATGAAATTGATTATTTATTTTAAATCCCATTAGTAATAAGAAATATAATTTCTCCAAAGGTGAATTCCAACGATGATAATGGACTCCTGACAGGTAATTGGTCAGGGAGCTATGCAGCAGGTGTTTCCCCCACTGCCTGGACAGGAAGTAGCGCCATCTTACAGCAGTACTATAAAACCAAAAGGCCTGTTAAGTTTGGACAATGCTGGGTATTTTCCGGAGTTTTAACAACAGGTGAGTAATAAACACAATCTTTCCAATTTTAAATATTTTTTGGAGGCCTTTTTGGTCCAAAAGGTTTTAATATCAATTTGCATAGTTAAAGTGTCAGTGCCCCCAAAAGTGATATTTAAGTTATAGCTGGAATCTGGTGGACTGAGTCACCTTCTGAATTCTTTTTTTTTTCTGAATACTTCAACAGTCAAATCTCACTGCTGTAATTGCTAACTCTGTCCTTGTTTATCTGAGGGTTTGGGTTGTTCCTGCTTACCTTTGTTTGTTCTGACTCCTTCTAAGGCATGCTTCCCAATATACAAGGGTTCTTCAAAAAGTTTAGCATTTTTTAAAACTCTCTTATATATATATAAAGGTGCGTAAACTTTTTGAGGACCCCTCATAATATAAATATGAAACACAACAGGGAAATAGAAGTTCCTCTTGATGGTCACAGCAGGTATGCAGAACCATGTACTCAACACAAAGGTCTCACCAATACAGTTCCTCAGGGATATTAAAAAAGGTCAGGTGGTGGGTAAATGCACAAGAATCTACCAACAACAAATAAATCAGTTTTGAGTGGACAGATCATTACAAATGTTATAATGTCCAAAGTATTTCTAAAAAGTATAATATTTGGAATATATATATATATATATATATATATATATATATTTGAGGATTCTTCAAAATATTTACGCATTTTTTTTTAAATGTAATCTTTATTTCAAGATGTTTCCCATACAAAAATATAAAATAACAATCACAATAACAATAGCAAACATGTCTGTGCAGTCTCTGGCGTCAGCAAGAGTGGCTTGCCACTCCCATATGCAAGCCTAATACAATTCAAGTGTTGCGACATTTAAAAAATGCAACAATAAGCTGCAGCATCTTAGGGTACTAAATGTACTAAAATAACAGGAAAAGGGCCCATCTGCTGGTGAATGACAACACCCTTCAGCGAGGGGGTCATACAACATCATAGATTCAGGGCAGCAAAACTGCAAGCTCCAAGATCAAATAAAGTGCTGAGAAAGAGAGGAAAAAAGGGAAAAAAGAGGGGGGGGGGGGGGTTGGCGCAAAAACAGGGAAAGGGGGCAACAAGTAAGGGGAGAAAGAATTAACAAACCTCTAGGACAAGTAACCACCCAACAGAGCAAGCGGTGATACACAGGGGACCAGAGTGAAAAGTTGGTTAACCCTATCCCAAATGCGTAAGGCATGGGTTGTCAGGTAGACGCGGTTGTGGATATCCTCTGCATTCACAGGGCAGCCATGGGGCATATGATAGATTGCATCCCGTCAGGTATTTCTCCAGGGAAACCCAGAGTTTAGTATGGGTGTGAAAGTGCCAATTTAAAAGCCGCTGGAGCGCTGGAGAGCAATAGCCCCATAGTGCCTCCAAAGATCAGGGAGGCCCAGTCTCCCCACCTGTTTGGACCGTTGTAAAAATTTAGAGCAAATTGTGGTTTCCGCCCATTCCACACAAAATCAATAAGCATGCTATGGAACTGCACAAAGGAATGTTTAGGTAGAGGCATGGGCAGCATTTGTATAAGAAAAAGTACTCTAGGGAGAATATTAATTTTAACTATATTCATGTGACCCAGCCAAGTGAAAGCAGTTTTAGCCCAGGTTTGCAAGTCTTTACGCACCACGCGTAGAGCAGGATTATTACTGGAATATAGCATCTCAAAGCGGTCAGTAAGCTGGACTCCCAGGTATTTCAGAGAGAACTTAGCTCATGTGAAGGGGAAAGCCCCACGCAATGTAGACGCTAACGGCCCGGATAGAGTAATGGGCAGGTCTTCAGACTTAGTGTAATTGATATTGAAATGAGATATCTTGCCAAAGAGCTGAAGTTCCCCCATCAGGTTAGGCAATGAGACAAGCGGGTCTGTAAGGTGGAATAAGAGATCATCAGCATATGCCAAGAGCTTGTGTTCGGTGGGTTCTACTGTGACCCCCTTGAAATCTGGGTTTACCTGGACGGAGCGGAGGAACAGCTCTAAGACCAAGGCAAAAAAGAAGGGTTGAAAATGGACACTCCTGTCTCATGCCATTCCATATGGGAAATCATGAAGAGAAGAGGTCATTAACTTTAACCTGCGCAGTAGGAGTTGTGTATAGAGCCATTGCAACATTCATGGTCCCAGACCCAGCTTCTCCAGCACAGCCTTGAGATAAGACCAATCAATGTGACTGAACACTTTCTCAGCATCTGTGGACAAAATAAGGTAGGGAACCAGGTCCTGGAGGGAACAAGCCCAATGGATAAGCTGCACAGCTCTGATAAAGTTATCTCTTCCCTACTGTATATAAATCCTGTCTGATCAGGGTGTATCATGGACGGTAGGAGGCACTTAAATCGTTTTGCCAAAATCTTCGCAAAAAGTTTGACATCTACGTTGAGCAATTATATTGGGTAGTAGCTTTGTGGCAAAGCAGGATCTTTTCCCTCTTTAGGAAGCACGGTCATGTGGGCTAACAGAGCCTCCAGGGGAATAGGGCCACCATTGGCGAAAGAATGCAAGTACCTGCATAAAGGGCCTAGTAGAAGTGGAAGAAAATTAATGTAATACACCTTAGTATAGCCATCCGGGCCAGGGCTCTTCCCACCAGGAAGCAATTTTACCATAGCTTCAACTTCTAAAGGAGAAATCAAGGATTCAAGATCCACCTGTTGCTCTGGAGTCAAGGAGCGGAGGCCAGCAGATGTCAGCTAAGTGCTAATAGCTTGTACCTTAGAGGTCCTAGCGCTGGGGGAAAGGTTGCCATCTAAGTTATAGAGCTTCTCATAATAATCACGAAACACGGAGGCTATCTTAGAAGAATGAAAAGTTGCATCTCCAGAGGTGGTCAGAAGTTTATGCACGTGAATATGGGCTTGCCGCTTCCTGAGAGTTCTGACCAGCATTCAAACACATTTGTTACCATGTTCATAATATTTGTGGGACAGGTAACATAGCTGTCTACAGATGCGCCAGTCCAGTAGGTGAGAGAGCAACTCCCTGAGGTCGTGCAGACATGGAAGAGCCTCAGGAGTACCGTGATGCTTATGTTGAAGCTCTGCCTATTGCAATGCGGTCAACACCCATTGGAAATCTGCCTGATGTTCCTTTTTAAATTCAGACCCCAAAGAAATCAAATCTCCATCAACCACCACCTTATGACCCTCCCACACTGTCCCCTATTTCCCCTAAAATAATGTGTAATAGTGTCAGTAACCATCATCTAGCAGGTTTTCATTCAACCGCCAAGACTTCGGGATGCCATGAGGCAAGTTGAGCATTGCAGAAACAGATGCATGATCAGAAAGTGTGATGTTTCCAATCTCAGCTGCCTGCAGCAGCTCTAAACTGCCATGGTCCACATATAAGAGATCTATGTGAGTATACACATCATACAAGTTAAGAAATCGCTAAAATCCCTGTCTGAGGCATGGAGAGCCCTCCAGCTGTCCACCAGCAAGTGAGTCTGAAGTGCCTTACGAAAGTTCTTAAGAAAAGCACAGCAATGTATGGGTCGGCGGTGGGATGTAGCAATGAGGGAGTCAGGACTAACATTAAAATCACCCACTAAAACTAAAAGGCTCTCTCTGAAGTCTGCCATCCTTTCCAGGACTGCATCCAAGAAAGTGAGTTGGTGGCTGTTAGCTGCTTAAAGCATTGCAAATGTAAACAACTGACTGGCAATTAAGCCTTTCACCAAAGCATAGTGGCCCTGCAGGTTCACAGAGCTATCCTTAAGTTGAAATGGGCAGGATTTATGTGTAGGAATCGCCGTACGCCGAGTCTTTGCAATGGGATGGTTGCTAAGATACCATTGAGCATAAAGGTGCGTGGGCAAATTGGGGAGGGATTTTTGCGTAGAGTGCATTTCTTGTAAGAAAAGCACATGGGCCCCCATCTTTACAATTCCAACCACAGCTTGTTACATTTGTGGGGAGAGCAGATACCCTCACATTGCAAGTGAGTACCTTAAGTCAAGTCATACAGCATAGAAGAAGCAGTCAAGCAGCTGAGCAGCTCCAAGAGATCAGGTGAGGGCGAGGCGGCTCAGGTGCATCCTAGAGAAAAAGGGGAAATAATTAAGTAAAGAATGATTAAGCACAGACTAAGTAACGTCAGCTTACAAAGGATGGATAAGGGTCACCAGATATGGTCGTTAACTACACCAGATCAGGCCTAGGGTATAACTCCACAAGGGAAAAGTCTCCAAACACTTGCCTGGTGCCCTTCAATAGGGCCTACGGGGAGGGTACCTGGGTAGAAGTCTGGCATGGAGCCAAAAAGACAATCACCCAGCCCCACAAAACTTAAGGCATCAGTCCAAAGGTGCCTGGGTGACTCAGGACCACAAAGTGGGGATAGCGAGAGTCTCCAAGGATGACGATAAAAAGAGGCCACAGTACTCTTCCAAGCTCAGGTCGTTGAGGCCCCAGGGGAGGAACCAGAGGAGAGTTGTTTGCAGCCGCAGGATCAGCCCTTTCCTCTTCCAGGGAGCCACAGTTGTGATAAAGGTGGAACAGGGATCTCCTGAGAGGAACGCCAGTCCAGAAAGTCCACAGGTTCCAACTCTAGGTCTTTTAGGAAGTGTGGTAAGTAATCTTTGGTGCACAAGATAACCGGCCGGCCATTTATGGTGACCTGTAGGCTGAACGGAAAGCCCCATCAATATGTGAGACCTGTGTCTTGGATCGCAGCCACTAGAAGGCCCTGCACTGCATGAGGGTGTGCCTTGAAAGATCTTGATAAAAGAGAAGGTGGGCCCATCAAAGTCAAAGAATTGTCTGTTATGCATTTTTTGCATGATGCGGTCCTTAAGAGTGTTTTTGTGGAGCTTACAGATAATGTCCCTAGGGTTCTCTGAATCCTCAGAGTGGGGCCGCTGCGCTCTGTGAGCGCTGTCAGTCTCGATGGATGTAGTGGCAGGGAGCTCTAGTATTTGGCAGAATATGCCACATAGAGTGGGGACAAGATTCTTAGGAGCTGTAGCTTCAGGCAAGCCATGTATGTGAATTCGCCTGCCTACTGCGGTTTTCAAAATCGTCTAGCTGACAGAGGAGGGCCCCAATCCTCTGGTCTTGGGCCGAGCATTGGTCCTTCAACTGAGAGATAGCAGGCAGGGCCTCATCAAATTTCTGTTCAAGCGTGTCAAGACTGTTCCCCAGTTTTGTGGTTTTAAGTTGTTCTGTGTCCTGTTGAAAAGCTTGTTCTACCCGGCTAGTGAAGTGCTCTAAGTCTTCATTGGTAGGTAGAGACCATAGATGTTGTCTAATGTCTCTATCCCCGCAGAGTTCAGCAAGGTCGGAGCCCTAGTCTTAAGAAGCAGTTAAGCAGTGGGGAAGCCGGGGGGGGCAGAGTCATTCACCACCGGGGAGATGGTATGAGAGACACTGTAGGCTGGTGAGACCATGCGTCGTGGTGATGTGCGGCTGTGCAGTCCAGCACCATCTTGGATTTCCCGCTCTGAGACCTCCGGCTCTCTGGCAAGAAGGATTCCAGTGGTTCCTGACCAGTGTTGCCAGATCTGTGTGGCTGGGAGGACACCTGCCAGCACTGGGACAGTGCGGAGGGGTCACCCTTAGCTGTCGGTAAAGCTGCAGAGCCGCGCGTCCTCACTCCTCCATAGTCAGACGACTCCCCCCATTTCCTCACTTTTTTAAACTCTATTATAT
Source organism: Staurois parvus (assembly GCF_062004578.1). Lineage (NCBI taxonomy): Eukaryota > Metazoa > Chordata > Amphibia > Anura > Ranidae > Staurois > Staurois parvus. Next base: position 14,750,978 of record NW_028317816.1, on the reverse strand, counting down.
ATATAAAAGTGCGGAAACTTTTTGAAGACCATGTGTATATATATATATATATATATACATATACACACACATATACTATATACAGGTATGTATGGTCAAAAAGTTAACATATTTCTTTGAGAAAAAGAACATATAGGGCATTGTTTAACAGATTGTATTAAAAATCTAGATCTCAGAATACATTACTGTATAAGTCATAACATATCATTCAATAGACATACAAAACAATTCACTGAACATAGTGGACAGCTCTAGTTTGAATTTTTCCAGTAGTAAGCTGCTAGTAAGAAGCTAAACCTGCCCATGCACTGATACTGTAGATTATCAGACAAATGTTCATTCTCGGCACATTTGATGCCTTGATAAATGTTGTTCAAAAGTACGTAAAATTTCATTTGCTTTAACAATGGATTTTTAGAACAAATTGACATTCCTGAATGAAAACCACATTCAATGATTCGAGAAAAATTCTCCATCCCACCGTGAACTGAAAATTAATGTAGTTTTGACTCCACTACCGATTAAAAAAATCAAATGTTCCTAAGACCAAACATTTTCAATGAAATGTTACTAGTGTGTGTCCTGCTTAAATGATCATTCCTCAGCCAATTCATCCTCATGTTGTTCACTCCCTATCTAGTAAGCTGCATTTTTCTGCACACCACCACACATGTATAGTGTAAACAATAGTTTTCTATGTGTCATGTTCACACCACTTGCAGTGTTGTGCAAAAAAATCTACTTAATGGACATAGTGTGAATTATCCCTCATGGGTTGTGTCCACCCAATGCACTAAGAGAAGGTAATGTGTTAAACAGGGGCGGACTGACAACTCATGGGGCCCCTTTGTCCTTGCCCAAACTCAAAAAAACCTATGAAAAAGGTACCAGGGGCAGCTCATGGGGCCCCCTACTGACCCCGGGCCCTCGGGCAGCGCCCGAGTTTCCAAATGGTCAGTCCGCCCCTAGTGTTAAGAGAAGGCAACCTGCCCGATTGCTAATTACCTGTGAAGCTGACCAACAAGTTTGGGAATTACCCACAGACATGTAATCAACAGCCATCAAGGCCATTTTTAGGGTGCCACCTTGTGCCTACGACTACCCTTATCATACACAATTGTTGGTAGATTTAGTTGCTCTAACAGATCAAAGTTCAATCAAAATATATTAGTGTATATGGTCTTTACAATTGCACTCTACATCTTTATTAAAATGTTGTTCCCTTCTCTAGTTATGCGAAGCTTAGGAATCCCGGCAAGAAGTGTCACTAATTTTAATTCAGCTCATGACACTGAAGAAAATCTGAAAATTGATTATTACCAGAATGAACAAGGAGAAACAGTAGATGATATTTCAAGTGATTCTGTATGGTAGGTGACCTCTTCCCTGAGAATCTTAACCAAAACAGGTCTTAACTGAGCTTGCATTTTATTTTACATATAATTTATAAATTTTTTTAATAACTGTTGACTGATGTACTACTGCTTTGTGCAAACAATTTTGTACTAAATAAAAGCATAACTATGGATGTGTTGGAACTAAAAGTTTGAATTGATGTACATTGTATTTCTACTAGTTAATTGGTACTAATTTACTTAGGGCTCTTTCACACAGGCGGCTGGGGGATGGTAAAGACATGGGCTAAGTTGTGGTTTTACCAACCCCAGCTGCCCACCCAAATTCTAACATTAGGGCCTGACAAGGATATACGTATGCCATGGCCGAGATGCTTCACTTTAAAGCAGCAGCATTTCTCATTCCAGCTGCAGGGTTTGACAAGCAGCAGCTTGCCCATTACATTCACTTGGAGTGCACAGCAATTGTTGGACAGATGTTCATCTCACGGCTGCAGTGAGATTTTTTTTTACTAAAAAGCTCCCTTTGGGATTGAAAAAAAAAGGAAAATTTCAAAAGGAAAAAAAAACCTGAATGCCTGCCAACCACTACAATACCATCCTTTGAAAAGCTATCCACTGCAGATTGATCTTCAGATTGCAGTAAGTGCTGCTGCCAGCATGAAAGAAGCCTTAGCGGAACATATAACTAATCTGAAGGCCAGTGGGAAAAAGCTGGTCCATTTCCTTAATTACAATAATACAGTTATTGCTGCAAAATAATCAGAATGAGCCTGGTGTTGAAAATGATCTTGGATAGAAATATCCTTCTTACCTTTAAACTGAATTCCTAGTTATAAAACAGTGATTGCAGGTATTAATGTATTAAACATAATTCAAAGTATTTAAAATGTATCTAGTACTTCAATGTGACCTAGTGGTTTCTTTTTGCAATCCAGCATATAGAAAAACAATTAGTTTGGCAAGTAAAACAGCTATGCTTGGAGTTCAGGCTTGGACTCTTCAGTTTTCTTCTTTTCAACTTTCTAAAAGTGAAAGAAAGAGAATTTTTGGTTAGCAGCAAGGACTTTCTACAAGTACTGTTCATAAAGTCCTTTGTTATAAGGGCATTTCTATGGGGTATTGCTGTTCATGACTAAGGTTTAAATAATATGTTTTGTTAAATCCATGGTATTGTCTTGGCTATTTTCCATATTACTTTAGGAACTTTCATGTGTGGAATGACGTGTGGATGAAAAGACCTGACCTACCTAATGGATATGATGGCTGGCAGGCAATTGATGCCACCCCACAAGAGAAAAGTCAAGGTAAGGTGTAGAATGACAAGCAACCAATGGTCATTTTTTTGAGTGGCCAAGATGAAAGCCTCTATCCCATTGCCTATGTTTTATTTCTGCATTATGGTAGGTGAATAGCTTGAAATAGTCATGCCATAGATCATGACAGTTTGAAAATTTGCAACCTGAGAAACTGAGACCACAGACAAAGTTTTACTGCTGTTGCAACATTATTAAGAACAGAAATCAATCAACACCCTGACCAAGAGGACATTTCTAGCCTTAGAACATCTATTGCTCCAAGAGTGACAAGCTCACAAAACCTAAGGCCCCATACACATGAATGAATGATCACCTGTTTTGTTTTTTTTTTTGCATGCTAGCCTCATATCGAAAGTGAAGAGGTTATTAAATTTATGAAAATTCTTGAACAACAGAATAAAAATTTGAAAGTGATATAATGTATTGTGTTTCGGACAAAAACTGTACTGATTAAAGGAAAATTATATGATCTGGTATCATACACGAAAACATTTTTGTGCTTGTATTAAATACAAAGTGGTGTAGCGCTAGATAGCATATACCATAATACAAATATCATAATACAAATGTGTGACAATGGGTGCTCAAAAAACACACAAGGTCAGAAGGACCTGATACATGACCTGTAAATAGTGAACCCACTCCCAATAAGGGATTTAAATCAAGTGACTCTTAGTACCCACAGCTGGGACTCAAACCTATGAACATATGAATCCCTGTGGAGGGATAAAGACACATTAAGTGCTCATAAAACACATATAGACCATATAAACAGCAATAGTGTAGCAAAGTCCAACAAATGTGAAGACAACAGCGGTGCTCCAATCTTCTTGATCATGCAAAACGCACACTGTGAATGCACAACACAGCGGTTGGTGCTCCCAAGAATAGCTGCAATGGCCTCTCACCTCCACTCAGCGACCCCTAGGGACTACAAAGCCTTGCGGATCCCTCCTGGATCCTTCTTGTATGAGTACTCCTGATAGTCTGATACCTGGGCTGCAAAGGACCCTTTGATGTACCGTATCTTCACTAGGAAACCCCTCTGGGTCAAATGGATAGGCAGGCAGATGGATACTTGCAAGCAGATCAATTCAAATGGCCCATACAACAGAAGAACACATCCTCTATAGTGTAAAACCGCTTTATTGAATAATAAAATAGGCTAAAACATAATGCACTCACATTTCAGCAGACTTAAGCAGGCATTACCCATGAGTGTGGGTGTATTGAGATGAAACAGGGTATACAAAGATGGCGACGCACCGGAAGTGCGTCACGCCGGAATTACGTCACCACGCTGTGCCATCGACGCATTGCGTTACGCTATCACGTGACTTCGTCAGGACGTGATAAGGTAATGCCTGCTTAAGTCTGCTGAAATGTGATCTCCCTTTCTACTTGTATGCTACATACTTTCTATTTTGTCCATTTTCTATTTGTAGGTGTCTTCCAGTGTGGTCCTTGTTCTCTGAAGGCCATTAAAGAGGGAGTTGTGTATCTGCCTTTTGATGGCAAATTTTTGTTTGCTGAAGTTAATGCAGACAAGATTCAATGGCTGGTGACCTGCATAGATGGTGAGGAGGAATTCACCAAGATCAAGGAAGAGCAGAGGAGCATTGGGAAATTCATCAGTACTAAGGCGGTTACTAAGAACTTTAAAGAAGATATTACATCACAATACAAGCATAGGGAGGGTAAGAATACATGCTCTTTATTGTTGTAAGTTGTCAGTTGCGTCACTTACCTAGAAATAAAACAGGTTGGAGCAACTCTGCCGCAGTTCTTTATTTCTAAATATGGTTTATTGAACAGTTTCTATACACATTAAACAATAAATGAGTTTATATTCATCTAGGAGATGTACATGAGCTTACAATAGCAATAATAGTACTTATTCATAGCTTCCTGTTAATAGTTTCGGTGTACTTTCCCTCTCCTGGAACTAAATGCCACTGTCACTTTTTCCTCTTGTTCCTATTATTCCTCTTTGATGTATAGATCCATAAAAATATGTATTGTTTAGCCACCATCACATTATACTGCAGTAACCTTTCATTTAATTCACTTTTTGAATCCCATTAAGGGATTTCCCCTAATTTCCTCTTCCAGACAAGTATGAAGTGAGAAAATCTCTCCAAAATGAGGGCAGTTCTCCTCCTAGGCAGTTGTCATCACATCAACTATCCCTATTAGAAGACTTTTTGTCACATCCTGTTCCAGTGACAGTTTCAGTGACAGTTGTAAAATGTTGAATTTCCCATTACTTCATGGGAAAGTGACAAGTGTCTTCAGTATGAACTGATAATGGAAAATAAGTGCCACTCGGGCTACAAGGGAAAGCAATCCTGTGTCCACCACTGTGAGTGCAGGCCAGGGAAGGAGCTTGTCTCAGCTCCAAACAAGCAAAGGATGGATCCTGTAAAGCCGTGCATCTATGCAGACCTGCTAGTATTGAAAGGAATGACAGTCTCAGCCTGGGCTCCCATAAGGCCACACTCCCAATGTGTTTCACTCCACCCCTCAGAGCTTAATCATGGGGATGGAGACTCCATGTGGAGGGAGGGGTCTCCATCCCCATGATTAAGCTCTGAGGGGCAGAGTGAAATGCATTGGGGGTGTGGACTTGCATGGAGACTCCATGTGGGGGGGTGTCTCCATCCCCATGATTATGCTCCAAGGGGCAGCATTGGGGTTTGACCTGGCGGGTGCCCTGGCTCCCAGGCTGCAACTGCCATTCATTTCAATACCAGTGGGTCTGCATAGATATGCGGCTTCATGAGATCCATCCTTCATGGGATCCATCCAACTGTCTTCAGCACCAATAGAGAGGGTGCATCTCATCAGTGGGGACACCCACAGCACTCTTTATCCAAAACCAACAGATACACTGTACTGTTTCATGATCTGTATAATTAGGGGCATGTCAAGGGTATGTCCTTTGCCCAAAGGGTGATATGTTCATTGTAGAGAAGAATAATATCTTATTTATGTTCCACATTTATACAGTCTAGCAAACAACTCTTATTGATAATCAGATCCAGATCAAGTACAGTTCAATCAACCTAAGTTTTATATATACTGTATACCTGTAGTGCTTCCTGGTGGCCCCTTTAAGTCTCCAGGTAGACCGTCGCTCCCTCACATGGACTGTTCTGTTATAGGATATGTTGGGTCTTTTCCTCCATGTTGGAAGATTTGATGGGCAGATTATTTCTATTTAAAGTTATTAAGTTTAACGTTTAGGATGACATATACTTTGAGGTTACCATAAATATTAGATGCCTGTTGACTAACACCTACAATTTCAAAAGATTTGCACATCAATTTGCTTGTTTGTGCAGTACAAACTATCACAATAAATGTTTTTCAGATGATAGCTTTCTATGGTTTTCTAGTTATTTCCTTAAAGTGGAACTTTACCTATAACAACTTGATGAAAAATAATGTTTTTAAGCAAAGAACATACAGTCCATATTAATAATTATGCTACCAAAATGAACATGTGCCAGAGGCTGCCATTTTACTGAAGCCCGGAGCCCCTGAGCAGCAGCAAATGTCTAGGCTGTCAACAGATTGGCCTCTACATTTTCAGCACAGTGCCAAAAATTAGAAATCAAATGAGCATGTGCAGAGCAGGTTAAGACAGTGTATTGCTGGAATTTAAAAAAAAATAGGCTATACATGCGAAAGGGGCCAGCCTTTTATTTCTACCAGGGGTACGCCAGTTTGCTTTTGTCCTTCATTACTGTCCTTTAATGTAATGGGTCCAATTCATTAAAATGTAGTTAAACCCTAAATATATTTTTCGCTGTTTGGCATCGTGTTTCACTGTATACAATTAAAAATTTTTGTGAATCTGTTCAAAAATTTCATACCTAGATATCCTGCCAGTAACAGATAAGGGTTCTAAACCACTAAATTAGCAGCATCCGGCTAAGTAAGATGATAGACCAATAGCGCACCTGAAAGACTCACAATATTTCTGCTAACTGTGAGGCATAGGCCTACTATAGTCAGCCTGCAATGAGCAGTAATGTTACTGGCAGGTTCTCCAGGTAAGAAACTTTGCAACAGATTCTCAAAATAATATGATTAAAAAATTGTATACAGTGAAGTACTAAAAAATAGATGACCTTAGGTCTGTAAAGGAATGTAACTGAGGTTTGATTGCCAGGGATTCTTACTTGGTCCTCATAGGCCACCATTTCATAGACAGGTTTGGCATTATATTATAAGGAGCTGCTCTGTTACCCTATCAAACCATTATATAATTTAAGTATGGTACACTTTATTATCATTGTCTCCAACTGTATTTACAGTACATCTTCTTTGCTGTTCAGGTTCCGACGAAGAGAGGGCAGCATTTGGAACTGCCTGCACCCACCTAAAGTCAGACATCTGCATGGTGTTTGCCGCTCCTCCACCTCCTCCGGCTGGCATTAAGTTACAGGTCACAGGAGACAAGGAATTACTGCCGGGGAACACTTTGTGTCTGAATATTGTGGTTGAAAATGAATCAGATGAGGCAACGACCATCACTGTCACGGCTGGAAGTCAATTGCAAACCTATACGGGCAAAGTCATTGCCTCTTTGGCATCTATCAACCAAACTGTGGAAGTGGCAGGGAAGAAAGGTACTGTAAATATGTATCTGAACCCTCTAGCAGACGTATTCTTGATGATATCTGCCATAATATTTCATCAGGGGTGGATGTGGCTTTAGGCACAGTAGGCAAATGTCTTTGGGCTCTAGACTCTTAAGGATGACAGGTCTCAGCACCCCAATCCCCTGCTACCCCTCCTACTTTTACTCCTATGTAAATAGGCCACCACTATTTAGAATGATGATCATATTAAATTGGGGTTTGTTGTGTTTGAGAGTGTCCAAATATTCTTACTTAATAAACCCATATTAGACACTTGTGTATATAAAGCAGAGTGACCAGTAGAACATCATATAGCCAGGAATGATGACCAAGCAAGCTCTTCTTTAGTAAAGCAAGTAAACATGCTTGCCTCAAGACTAAGAACTTCTGCTATGCTCTGTCTTTAGATAACCCCTAGTGCTCTGGACATCTTTTGTCATACGTTCAATATTTATTTTTTGCAAAACAAAGAATATTTATATTTTAAAAATATATTAAATATAATTTAAAAAAATGCAAATCTGTTCGGTAAATGTTTTATTTAGCAGCTTAAAAGGATTGTGCCTGCTAGCTCATTCATGTTTACTGCCAGGAGTACCAGGAATGCCAGCTGAGCTGTGTTCATCAATCAACCCACCATTAAACATGTTGCCCATTGACCAGCATGATATTTTTTTTCAAAACCCCACCATAATATACACTGCACATGTATTCATAATATCCATACAATATGCTGATTGTGGATTAAATGCTGATTTGCTGTGTATGCATTTAACATTCCTGTTTGCAAGTTTCTGTTTTGTTCACTATATTTTTCTTTGTACTTACTTTACCTGAAAACAATATTTGTAGCTGGATCAGTCCCATTTAACGTGGCTGCTGACCTGTACATGAAGTCTGTAACATTAATAGAGGATGAGCTTATGATGAGAGTCAATGTCATGGTGGAAACAAAAGACAAATATGAGAAAATCAATGAGTGTCTCATGATTCCATTCACTTATCCACCACTCATAGTAGAGGTGAGTTGTTCAATGCCTGAAGATATACTGTACATAGGTGTCCTCCTTTTTAAATGTATAATATACAGTACTTTGCTAGCAATTCTCAATCAAATCCTGGGTATACACCTTGCACCCCAAATTCCACTTATATTTACCTACAGGTAAATATTAAAAGCATCAATGAATATAGTTATTTGTCTATTTAAAATAATGAAGTGCAGTTTTAAATGGAGCTAGTATAAATAGGTAGATTTTGGAGGAGCACAGCCTCTTGTAGAGCCCAGTACAGCAGCAAGCAGACCAGAAAAGGGAGCAGCAGCATTGGGAGTCAATCAGGTGTCTTGCATGCACATGTGTTAATAACAGGGGCGGACTGACCATTTGGAAACTCAGGCATTGCCCGAGGGCCCAGTGTCAGTAGGAGGCCCCATGAGATGTCCCTGGTAACTTTTTCATAGGCTTTTTTGAGTTTGGGCAAGGACACAGGGGCCCCATAATCCCCTATTGCCCGGGGGCCCCATGAGTTGTCAGTCCGCCCCTGGTTAATAAAGAACATCCTAGAAGGAAAAAGCAGAGAGATGACATGATTAGTCTGCTGCTCTTCTTCAGGGAGCATAGAAGCAAAAGGGATCTCTAAACGGACACATTAGAAATGAGTGACAAATTATTTATCGTTATTGATGGTATTATAATGATTTGTCACTAATTTCTAATGTGTCCGCTTAGAGATCCCTTCTGCTTCTATGCCCCCTGAAGAAGATCTTGAATTGGAATGATTGAAACACATCAGGGCTTTTGGGAATGTTGTATTGTTGTAACCCTGTAAGGGATTATATTATTAAAACAGTATATCAGAGCCACTAATACGATTTTAGGAGTAATTAATCTTTTTTAACAAATGTTTGTTTAATAAAGTACATAGAATTTTTTTACCAATATACACTATATTGCCAAAAGTATTGGGACACCTGCCTTTACACGCACATGAACTTGAATGGCATCCCAGTCTTAGGCCATAGGGTTCAATATTGAGTTGGCCCACCCTTTGCAGGTATAACAGCTTCAACTCTTCTGGGAAGGCTGTCCACAAGCTTTAGGAGTGTGTCTAAGGGAATGTTTGACCATTCTTCCAGAAGCACATTTGTGAGGTCAGGAACTAAGGGGCCAAACCCAATACCTAAAAAACAACTCCACACCATAATCCCCTCCTCCACCAAACTTTACTTTTGGCAAAATGCAGTAAGGCAAGTACTGTTCTCCTGGCAACTGCCAAACCCAGACACATTCATCGGATTGCCAGGCAGAGAAGCATGATTGGTCACTCCAGAGAACAGGTCTCCACTGCTCTAGAGTCCAGTTGTGGCGTGCTTTACACCACTGCATCTGAAGCTTTGCATTGCACTTGGTGATGTAAGGCTTGGATGTAGCTGCTCGGCCATGGAAACCCATTCCATGAAGCTCTCTATGCACTTTTGTTGTGCTAATCTGAAGGCCACATGAAGTTTGGAGGTCTTTAGCCATTGACTCTGCAGACAGTGGACGACTTCTGTGCACTGTACGCTTCAGCAGTTGACTGTGGATTATTTATTAGCAAGGAAATTTCACAGATGGACTTATTGCACAGATGACAACCTATCACGGTACCATGCTTGAAGTCAGTGAGCTCCTGAGGGCAACCCATTCTTTCACAATTGTTTATAGAAGCAGTCTGCATGCCTAGGTGCTTGATTTTATGCACCTGTGGCCATGGAGGAGATTGCAAAACCTAAATCCAATGATTTGGAGGGGTGTCCCAATATTTTTGGCAATATAGTGTATGTGTGATGTTTCGTTAGGCTGCATTAAAGTCCCAAGGGGGTAATTTTTTTCTTGTATGGGTTTAAAGGGCTGTAGTATTTTAAAGCTTGTATGCAAAATAATCTCAGTTTTTATTTGTCACGGTATTTGTATTTTTATTTTGTGCTTTTTCTAGTTTACTAAAACTGAAGATTTAGATGATATTGGCTAATAGAAAATGTTTATAATCTATCAGTGCAGAAAGTTAGTGAATTGATATTGCTAACATTGTTTTCTACAGATGCCAGAAACTGCCAAGATAGATGAAGATTTCATGTGTACTTTTACATTTAAGAATACTCTGAGCATTCCTCTAGAGAAATGTGAGCTGAATGTGGAAGGACTGGGCATCTTCAAACTTGAGAAATTTGAGCATGGGTACGTAAATATCAAAATGGGTCCAGTATAGTACATAGTAAATGAGCCTCCTATGTTTATCACCTACCACCCAGAGTGATGTTTCTGGGGTATGTAGACCACTTCTGGTCCATGGGCATATACCAGGTGGTCCCCACCCATCTTGCTGTAGGATGTGCTGTCATTGGTGGTAGATGGAAGGAATATTCACTACTTTTGCTTTCCCTGACACAGCCAGGAGTACGTACGATACTGATCTAATATACTAATATATTAAATATGATGCTGCAGAATGTGCACAATATCTTCAGTAATACTGGAGGGTTTTTCTCTCTGTCTCTCCATTTTCAGTAGCCAGTAGTGCTCCATTTTCAGTAACCAGTAGTGCTCCATTTTCAGTAGCCAGTAGTGCTCCATTTTCAGTAACCAGTAGTGCTCCATTTTCAGTAACCAGTAGTGCTCTATTTTCAGTAGCCGGTAGTGCTCCATTTTCAGTAACCGGTAGTGCTCCATTTTCAGTAACCGGTAGTGCTCCATTTTCAGTAGCCTGTAGTGCTCCATTTTCAGTAGCCAGTAGTGCTCCATTTTCAGTAGCCAGTAGTGCTCCATTTTCAGTAGCCAGTAGTGCTCCATTTTCAGTAGCGCTGTTCTATCCAGAAGCAAACCTCTTGGCAAACACTACTGCTGAAATCAGAAAGAATACAAAAATTATCTTCCAAAGTCTGTGATATTCCACACCCTTCACCAAACTGTACTTCTAAGGGTGCTTTCACTCTGATTTGTTTTTCTTCCATTTTTGCATTAAAAAAAAAAGCAGAAGCAAAACGCATCACCGTTAACGCCTATGAAACTCCTCACACTGGTTGTAGGTCCTGCTTGCTGCATTTTTGATGTAAAAAAAACGCACCAAAAACTCACCTTCCCATTGAAATGAACAGAAAACACAGGTTTGTATTTTTGGTGGATTTTTTGAATCACGTTTTTTCACAGGTGCAAAACACACTGGAAACATGGTAAAAAGCGGGAATAACGCAAAAAAAATGCAATAGCGTTTTTACCGCGTTTTTTCAACAGAACAGTGTGAAAGTAGCCTAACTGAAGATGTCATTATAAAATAATTGTAGCTAAATGTATGTATTCTCTCTGTAAACAGAGACATCAGCCCTGGAGGAATCTTCCGATGCAAGATCGTCTGTGCTCCGAAGAAAGCTGGAGAAAAGAAGATTGTGGCTGAATTAATTTCTAAGCAGATCAAGGGACTTTCTGCTGAAAGGATGATCACCATTACCAAATAAAATCTGAATAAGAGGGTTTTTAGTCAAGGGCAAAGCCATAAAACCTAAAAGGTCTATTTATAAAGATTGATCATCACCTACTACAAAAATTTCCTTTCCCTCTGATTTGCCAGTAACATTTTCCTCAATTTATTAAAGTTACAGATTATTAATAATGTAGGATTCCCCTTTTAGGATTATGTAAACGATCAGCTAAATTTTCCATCCAAAATGGCAGTCCACATTTAAACATATTTTCTTCATTATTTTTTTCCTTTGTTAAAATATAGAAAAGGTTGTGGATTATGTCCATCGCAGCTGTAGAGAAACATTACGCTGGCTAAAATATATTTCTTATGAAAAAATTCATGTCAAAATACGTTTAGATCTTTATAAACAGGTTTAGTCTTTCATTGGATTGGCTTGTCCTCAGTGGAGGAATACTCTGATATACATGAACAAAAATCACAATAAAGCCTTAAATTTCAAAAAATGTATCTAATAATCATTAAAGTCATTTATTGGAAAACATTGTTTTTGGATGAAACATTCTTATTATTTATTTATTTCAGGTACTTATATAGCGCCGTCAGTTTAAGCAGCGCTTTACATACAGTTGTGGCCAAAATTATTCAACCCCCACTGAAATTGAGTGTTTTGGCCAGTTTGACATTGCTTTTGATCATTCAGTCATCTTGCTTACATTTACATTAAAGAGGCACTTGTAGGTCAGACAAATATAACATAACAGTTATAATGAAATAACCACAAATGTCTTTTCTGTGCTCACAGCATTATCAGTTTTATTCAACCCCCAAGTGACATTCAATCTTAGTACTTAGTACAGCATCCTTTTACAGTTATAACAGCTTTTAAACGTGAAGCATAGCTTGACACAAGTGTCTTGCAGCGATCTACGGGTATCTTCGCCCATTCTTCATGGGCAAAGGCCTCCAGTTCAGTCACATTCTTAGGCTTGCGCACTGCAACTGCTTTCTTTAAGTCCCACCAGAGGTTCTCAATCGGATTTAAGTCTGGTGACTGCGATGGCCACTCCAAAATGTTCCAGCCTTTCCTCTGCAACCATGCTCTAGTGGACTTGGAGGTATGCTTGGGATCATTGTCCTGTTGAAAGGTCCAACGTCTCCCAAGCCTCAGGTGTGTGACGGACTGCATCACGTTTCCATCCAATATCTCCTGGTACTGAAGAGAATTCATGGTACCTTGCACACGCTGAAGCTTCCCTGTACCTGCAGAAGCAAAACAGCCCCAAAGCATGATTGACCCTCCACCATGCTTCACAGTAGGCAAGGTGTTCTTTTCATCATAGGCCTTGTTCTTCCTCCTCCAAACATAGCGTTGATCCATGGGCCCAAACAGTTCTAATTTTGTTTCATCAGTCCACAGAACACTATCCCACAACTTTTGTGGTTTGTCCACATGGCTTTTGGCATACTGCAGTCGACTCTTCTTATTCTTTGGAGACAGCAAGGGGGTACGCCTGGGAGTTCTGGCACGGAGGCCTTCATTACGCAGTGTGCGTCTTATTGTCTGGGCTGAAACTTCTGTACCCACATCTGACAAATCTTTTCTCAGTTCCTCAGCAGTCACACGGGGACTTCTCTCCACTCTACGCTTCAGGTAGCGCACAGCAGTCGAAGTCAGCATCTTCTTTCTGCCACGACCAGGTAGCGTTTCAACAGTGCCCTTTGCCTTGAATTTGCGAATGATGCTTCCTAAGGTGTCTCTTGGTATGTTTAACATCTTTGCAATCTTCTTATAGCCATTGCCCTTCCTGTGAAGAGAAATCACCTCTTCTCTTGTCTTCCTGGACCATTCTCTTGCCTTCACCATGTTTGTAACCACACCAGTAAATGTCTAGAAGGAGCTGAGTATCACAGTCATTTTAAAGCTGCCTAATTGGTGCTTATTATGCTTGATTGCTGCTCGGTGACATCCACAGGTGTTTTCAATACCTGATGGAAAGCACCTGTATGAACCTCTGTTCTTCAGAGTGGTAGTCTTTAAGGGGTTGAATAATTGTGGCAATGAAGAAACCACATAAGAACCATTTACTACTGTATTACATAAACAATTGATGTCATTTTAGTTGCATTTGGGTAGTTACAACGTCCTTGTAGGATTTGATTCTGAATACAATTCCAAATGTACACTATAGTCCCTAAACCCCTTTACAGCATTGGGGGTTGAATAATTTTGGCCACAACTGTATATATTGTACATTCACATCAGTCCCTAACCCTCAAGGAGTGTACAATCTAAGGTCCCTAACTTACATTCATACATACACATTTCAGGGCCAATTTAGACAGGATCCAATTAACCTACTAGCATGTCTTTGGAGTGTGGGAGGAAACCAGAGTACCCGGAGGAAACCCACACAGGCACAGGGAGAACATACAAACTCCAGGCAGGTGGTGCCGTGGCTGGGATTTGAACCAAGGACCCTAGTACTGCCAGACGGAAGTGCTAACCATTTAGCCACTGTGCTGCCCTTATTACAGTTGATAGTTGGAAACGCACACAAAAAATGATTATTTGCAGAAAATACAATTTCCAATGTTCTTTGCGGATATTAAAGAAAATGCCTGCTAGTTAGCTTATGTGCTAGGATCAGGAACTATTTTGTTCCCAATTATTTGATTTCTAAGGTCAGCCAGTCATGGTGATCACAGAAAAACAGAGATACTGCACCAAAATATTCCAGTTAAGCGGAATGCTGTCTGACATCACCTAGTTCTAGAACCTTGTAGAAATAAAATCAGGATCCAAACTGGCTGGGCCCTCATCATGTGTTCTCCTACAGTTTTAATGTTATCAAAAAAACGTCTTCACAAAAAGTAAAATAATTATCTTGGACCAGATCCTAGTAAGTGTGACCACAGATGGAAACAGACAATGAGACGTTTGTCTTAGAGGGCTTGCACATCACTGCGGCACACTTTGATCTAACCAAGGCTGCAAGCAGATAACGAGGGCACATATCACATATTTCTCTTCTTTTTTTTTTTACTAAAAATGAAATAATCAAATATTGGGTACAAATTAATTATTCAAACATAAATATTATTTCCAGGTCTTGGTAGTCTTTGTAACTCACCTTGTAAATTATGGTTGTCATTAGGGGTGCACCGAAAGTTCGGTGGCCGAAATTTTTTGGCCAAAAACACCCCTATCGGCCATTGGCCGACGTGAAAATAAGCACTGGTACAGGTGTAAAAAAAAACCCCGCCCCTCGCCGCTGCCACCCCTCACCACGTTCGCCCTCCACCTCCTGCCCGCTGCTGCCACCACCCACCGTCGCTCGGTGGTTCTCAGCTTTATCCCGGCACTGGGCATAGAGATAAGTGGAGGAAAGTGGGCCTCCACTCATCTCTATGCTCTTGGAGGACCGGAGCAATGTCACGTTCGGTTCTGGGGCCTTGTAAACAAGGCAATTTTTTTTTTTTTTCAAAGCACTAGACTAGATCAATGCTTTTTTTGATCTAATGCTTTACTTTGGAGAGATGTGTGGGGTCTTATTGACCCCATATTTCTGTATAAAGACCTGTCACTAATTATTTCTATCACAGGGGATGCATGGGGATGCATGGTGATAGGAATAAAACTGATTAAAAAAAAAAGTAAAGGGACAGTGTAAAAAATAAATAAATAAATGTTAAAAAAAAAAAAGTTTAAAGTGCCCCCGTCCCGCCCGTGCTCGCATGTAGTGGTGAACGGCGTTCAAGCCACACATGAGGTATCACCACGAGCGTCAGAGCAATAGCAATAATTCTAGCACTAGGCCTACTCTGTAACTTTACACTGGTAACCTGTAGAACTGTTTAAAGCATCACCCATGGAAATTTTTAAGTACCGTAGTTTGATGCCATTCCACGAGCATGCGCAGTTTTAAGGCATGACATGTTGGATATCTATTTACTCGCTGTATCATCTTTCATATTTTACAAAAAAAATTTTGTATATATTGTGATTTGTTTTAATCATAAAAGTGTATTTTTTTCCAAAAAATATGTATTAATTTTTAAAAACCGTCCATTTCAGTTTCGGTCTTTGGCCAAGTGCATCCTGAATTTTCAGTTTCGGCACCAGAATTTTCATTTCAGTGCACCACTAGTTGTTACAAGTGAAAGAATAGGTTACCCCACTATTTCATATTCCTGATATGTGTCAAGTACCATGTACTTGTGTTAACCTCTTATAGTCATGGGCTGGATGGGAGCATTGCCGATGTGGGTGGATGTTTCAAAACGTCCCCCTGCATCCACTGCTTGTGCTCGCTCCCTGGGGGTGTGCAGTGCTGTGATCTGTGCCTAATGTGACACAGTGGAATGCCGACCACTGTTTGAAGCCGCTGTGTGAGGTCCCGATTCATGTGATCACTGATTGGCCAATCAGTGATCACATGAACAGTAGTAAACAAGATGTCACTTTCTGACATCATTGTTTACAACTTGTGAATTCTGTGAATGATCACAACAGAGGTCACATGGTACAAGGCCATTCATAGCAGCCTTGTATCATGTGATAAGCTGTGACCAATCACAGCTTTCACATGATTTCTCAATAACTGCAGGAATGCAGCCAAAGAGAAGGAGAAATTATTGCTTTTACAGCCTTTATGGGTGTAAAAGCAATCACAGTGTAAAAAAAACTGCTAGGGTGACAGTATGTACAAAAAAAAGGAAATAAATATAAAAAATAAATAAAAATGTAAAAAAAGTTTTTGAAAAATGATAATTATTTTTCTATATACTCATTTAGGTTAATTTGTTTACCAAAAAGGTAGCAGAATACATTTTGGCCAAGATTTATGAAGAAAGATTATTTGCTAAATTTATAAGAAAAACATGTTTTTTTCAAAATGAATATCCCCAAAAGAAAGTTCTATCTGTCTCAAAAACATGTGGGAGAGCACTGAAAGCTGAAAATTGACCTGGGAAGGAAGTGGGTGAAAGTGTCTGGACTTGAAGTGGTTAAAAAGTATCCTGGTTTTTTTGTATTGCTTCCATTGTGTGCAATACCTGGTGATCCTGCCAGTCCCCCTGCTTTGCTATTTCAAAGTGACCACACTAGCCATAGAAGCACCCCAATCCCAGAGTAGTCAGTTTTCTGGCTGTGCTGGGAAAACAGCCTGCTTGTCCTCCAATGACCAAGACTTGTGCTGACACACCCTCCTGCACAACCATTCACTGTGAAGGTCAATGTGCTGCTGTTTCTCCACCCCCAGCTTTCCAAGCCCCTGTGCAGCTGAGAACAGAGATTGTGTTCACTTACAATATAAAAAAGGGTATTAATTTTTTTTATAGATATGTACACACAAATGTGCCTTTCATTTTTATTTTGGGTTTACATATACTTGAAGCTGGAAATATTTACACTATTTTAAATACTAAGGAAGAGGGTATGGGGTGGAGGATGGTAGGGTTTGAGATTACACTTATACTTTATTCTCTGGGTCAGGGGCGGACTGACCATTTGGAAATTCGGGCACTGCCCGAGAGCCCGAGGTCAGTAGGGGGCCCCTTGAGATGCCCCTGGTACGTTTTTCATAGGCTTTTTTGAGTTTGGGCAAGGACACAGGGGACCCATGATCCCTTATTGCCCCGGGGGCCCCATTAGTTGTCAGTCCGCCCATGCTCTTGGTATGTTATGGAGCTTACACTTGAAGGACGTGTGTGGACTGTCCCATAATTTGGTCAGTGCATATTGAAGTGTTTTGCTCCATGACATGGAATTGCTGATTTTTGCAATATATCATTTACTAGATACTGTAAATAACTACCTCTTGTAAAGTATATCTAAATCCAGAATGGGTTGGAACTCGTTCTTTTTTTTGTGTCCTATTGGGGAGATTTCCCTTTACGTCCTGTCTCAGAGACAGAACAGGAAGTAAACAGAAATCTCTTAGTGTGATGAATTTCTCTAGATGAATTTCCCTTTTATTTATTTATTTCAGGTACTTATATAGCGCCACCAATTTACACAGCGCTTTACATATATATTGTACATTCACATCAGTCCCTAACCCTCAAGGGGCGTACAATCTAACGTCCCTAACTCACATTCATACATACACATACTAGGGCCAATTTAGACTGGGTCCAATTAACCTACCAGCATATCTTTGGATTGTGGGAGGAGACCGGGGTACCTGGAGGAAACCCATACAGGCACAGGGAGAACATGCAAACTCCAGGCAGGTGGTGCTGCAGTTGGGATTTGAACCAAAGACCCTAGTGCTGCCAGGTGGAAGTGCTAACCATTTAGCCACTGTGCTGCCCCTAAATTAGACAGCTGTCACTAAAACAGGTGCTTCCATTGAAATAATCCCCCCTCACCATCTCTCTGGTGACAGGTGTAAAATTTTGGATCTATTATGTGACACTAGCTAATTATGACAAGAGAGGGTGCACAGACCAATGAAAAAACTGACACAGATTTAACTATTCCCTAGTCCATTAGTAAAAACAAGTTTTAGATTTAGATATATTTTTACATTTTTTTTTATCTATTTTCAAAGACAATATATTATCAGGAATTGAACCAATGAGAAATTGCAACTGGAAAGCCAAACTGTAGACTGTTATTGCTAGGCCCTAATACATGCCCAGACAGAGGACTGGACTGGCTCAATCTCATGTCATCACTATATGCAGGGCTGGATTTCCCATTAGGCACTGTAAGCATGAGCCTACATGCACCCTTCTTAGTGGGACCTAGAAAGAAGAATAAAGCAACCGAATGCATGTACTCCTGCACTGGACAGTGGACTCCACAATGTCAAAATCCCCCTATGAGTATGAAAGGAATGCAGGCCTTGCTGCCCTCAACGGACCAGGGAAATCTAAAGAGAACTGTATATAGGAAACAAAAAGATGGCGCACGGGCCTAGTGCATTACCTTTAAAAATGAGATTTATTCTAAATATCAAAATACTCACAAGAGAAATAAAATCAAATAGAAAGCATGGGCTCTGAGGAAGAGGTACAACCTCAAAACACGTCAGCCACCATCTAGAGGTCTCCAGTCCCCCACCAGACCACTTCCAGGGGTTTTAGACCTCATTGCATCCTCTGTGACATGCTTTCTATTTGATTTTATTTCTCTTGTGAGTATTTTACTATTTATAATAAATCTCATTTTTAAAGGTAATACACTAGGCCTGTGCGCCCTCTTTTTGTTTCCTATATACACTTTTTAGTGGGACACCCGTCTTTATGAGCCCCGATAAGGGCTCTCTCTTCCTTTTACACTAGCGCCCCACAGTGCAAGGGAAACTCTGACGTAAATGGGAACACTATGAACCCTGTAGTAAAAGGAATGCTGCTGAGTGTGATGTAAGGGGGGGGGGGGGGGCTTTGGTGACCAGAGACCACCTTACATCAGAGTTACCCTTTATTTCATAGTCCGCAGTGTCCGCCTTACATCAGAGTTCCCCTTTACACCAAAGTCCCGAACATTTCCCTTTACACATATTAAAATATCTTTTTAAAAAACATTGTCATAAATGAAAAAAAGGCAGTCTTACTGTCTTTTTTTTGGGCCTCTGCCTATAGGCTCCTGAGATGTAAATCCAGTGCTGACTATATGATTGCCTCATGACAGTATTGCTGCACCACACTTGGCAGAACCACAATTAGGTTCCATTCACACTGGTACGCCATTAGAGTCGCACAACTTTGGAGTGCAACTTAGGATGGGTACGACTTGGATGTGACTTGTCCTCTGCAAAGTCGGACCCACTGTTGCACCACTGTCGCTTGTAAATCATTCAGGTACAACTTTCATGCAACTTTTGAGGGTGTTTTGGGCACTCCAAGCATTCTGATTTATTATAGTTGAAGTATAATAGGTCAAAGTCTGGACAGGAATGTTCTCTTCCACTGCATATGCAGTTTCCATATATGCAGCGCCATCATGTTGTACATGTTCGGGGAAAAGCATGTGAATGAGTGTTCTCTCATACTCTGCTTTTTCAATCAAGTGCAGAGTACCGAAACATCTAAAGGCTTTTATCGCTCTGCTATGCTATACTATTGTTGACCTTAACCACTTCCAGATCGGACACTTCTACCCCCTTCCTGACCAGGGCAATTTTCAGCTTTCAGCACTATCACACTTTGAATGACAATTGCGCGGTCATGCAACACTGTACCCAAATACATTTTTTACCATTTTTTCGAGACAGATAAAGCTTTATTTTGGTGGTATTTATTCACCGCTGGGATTTTTATTTTTTTGCTATGTAAATGAAAAAGTTCAAATATTTAAAAAAAAAGTGTTTTTTTAATAAAATTTTGCAAATAAATAATATTTCATCATAAATCTTGGCCAAAATGTATTCCTTTATCTCTTTAGTAAAAAATAAAAAAAATCCAAATTCGTTTATAACCAAAAATTATACATTTTTTTTTTAAATTTTTTTTTACAATATTATTATTTTTTTTTTTACATACGGTCACCCTAGCAGTACGGTGTCACCATGGTGACACTGTACTACTTGTGGGGGGTGATGAAGATTTTTTTTTTTTTTTTTTTACACTGATTGCTTTTACACCCATATAGGATGTAAAAGCGATAATTTCTCTTTCTCTCTGTCTGCATTCTTGCACTCATTGAGAAGTATTGAGTGAGCTGTGATTGGTCACAGCTTGTCACATGGTACAAGGCTGTTGTGAATAGCCTTGTACCATGTGACCTCTGTGATCATTCACAGATTTCACACGTAGTAAGCAATGATGTCACATGTGACATCTTGCTTACTACTTTGCATGTGATCACCGATTGGCCAATCAGTGATCACATGATCGGGACCTCACACAGAGGTCCCGTCCGACGATCGGTGTTTCACTGTGTGAGGACACAGCGGGCACCGGATCGCGGTGCTGCACGCTCCCAGGGAGCGCGCACAAGCAGGATGCGGGGAGGCCGTTTATAAACGGCCACCTGACCCTGCACTGCCCGGCCGTTTATATGCAACGGCCAGTCGGGAAGTGGTTAAAGTGGAACCTAAGGGGTTAATCCTCTGCATTGCGTAAAAAGGCTGTTTGATCCTGTTTTCTCTGTCCCTCCTCTTGTTCAAATGTCCACCTGATAAGACAGACTGAACCCGTAGCCATTCTGCACATGTTCAGTTTAGTGTGTATTGTTAATAGAGAGGTTTTTTTTTTTTCTTGGGAGAGTGCATGTGATCAGCACAGTGCCAATTAGCTTTAACCAGTGCTCTGCTGAAGTCACAAGACTACTCTAACTGCTGATGAGAAAAAGGTATTTAGCAGTTTATATTTACTAAAATAATTGCACTTCCATGTTCTGTGCACTGTAGGAGACCAGATATAGTGAATGCAGGGTCCTGGGTTTAATAGCACTTTAACATTGAAGTCTATGGCCCTCAAGCTGCATGAAAGTCGGACCAAAGCAGTGCATGAACTACTTTGAAGTCACTGTAAATTTAAGTCGCACATATATGGATGGTTATGGTTGGAAAACATAGGGTACAATTTGTCATGCAACGTTGATGTCCAAGTCGCACAAGCAGTGGTGTATTTAGTTCTTGTGCTGCCCTAAGCAACACTAAAATTGAGAGCCGCACCACCACTAGCATCTCCTGGCCCCCGCCACTCTCTGCCACACCCAACACTCTCAGGCGTCCCCCTTGAGGTGAGCACAGACAAACCACACATGTGAAGGGAATCAAGAAAAGCACTGCAGCAAGGAGATACTGGTACATACCCATACCTTATTTGGAGAGGAGCCACTACCTGAGTGCTGACCCCCCGAGAGGGAGATCTGTGTGCGGGGAGAGCAGACCAGTGGAGAGGCTGTATGCTACAAGGATCTGAGGGTGTGATCCCACAATACGCTTTGACCCTCACGGGTCGAAGTCTGGAGGTGAGAGGCTAATCTAGCCGTTGGATTTTGTACCAGCAGTTACCTCACTTTTATCAGCACGAGTGTTGGATTTGACGTAGTGGAATCATCCACTTATTGGACTTTGGAGCACGGATCAGACTTTCCAGTTTGATCTAATTAGTGTGTT
Organism: Staurois parvus; assembly: GCF_062004578.1. Lineage (NCBI taxonomy): Eukaryota > Metazoa > Chordata > Amphibia > Anura > Ranidae > Staurois > Staurois parvus. Next base: position 14,729,121 of record NW_028317816.1, on the reverse strand, counting down.
TGCACATTTTTGTCACACATTATATATTTTTTGCTTCATGTATGTTTATTGCACATATTGAGATTTTCACATATATTATACATATTTATGGTATTATCCTCTGTTATATATTGTGGCACTAGTGTATGGCTTGTTTATTTCATTTATATGCATTAGTCCTATGCATGGTTTATATATTTTATTTATATTTAGTGGTATTGATGTATCACTTTTTTCACTGGATCATTATTCACCTCCACGTTTGAGTTTAATTGTAGAACACAAATATTTAATGTAGTATATTCAGTGTCACATTGCATGGTGGAATTTATATATTGTTTTATAGGTACGTCACCTTTTATTGTGGCATTTTTTTGTTTTCATTTAGTTTGTGTTATTTATTTAACACTACATGTTTATTGATTAAATATTCACATAAGGGTATATTGATGGTTAATATTTAGGAGTAGTGCTACATTCATTTATTGTTTTGTCCTGCGCCCTGCCTGCATTTTTACCATTCTTTCTGCCTGGAAACTGAGAAAAGTCCATGAAATCCAAAAAGCGTCCCTTTAGGTCAAAAGCGGTTTTAGACCAGCTAGAGAACAGCGATAGTAAATTAGAACCACTTGCAGAATTGAGTGATGACTCGTGGGGAAATTCGTCATCAGACACTGAAAACGATTTTGCGACTAAGCTCAGTGATGTGCGAACTTGGCGCTCTATTTCAAATTTCAGTGTTTTTGGTTTGATTATATTATTGAATTTCATTTATTATATATTTTTTTGATTATTTATAATATTATAATTTATGATTTCATTTTTCAAATTTTATCATACCTGGGATGTTTACTAGACTCTTGTTCGGACAGATTTCAGTGAGTTATTCCTAAAAATTACAGGCCTACAATAAAAAAAAAAAAGAAGATATTTCCATGCAGAAAAATTTACCGCTTTGAGCACAGAAATACTGACATAATCAGACCACTAGGGAGGTTAATATAACAGTATACACCTGCTGAGTATGTCCTCCTAGCCTCTTTCTACTCCTAGTGGAACCACCAGCTGCAACAGGTCTGAATGTAAAACCTCTGCGATTCTGAGGTTACAAGAATTGGGGCTGATCGGAGGTCTGAAGATGCAGGACTTGGGGCTGATATGAGGTCTGAACGTGCAGTAATAGAGGGCTTATCTAAGGTCTGAAGGTGTAGGAATTGGGACTGATATAAGGTAAAAAGGTGCAGGAATGGGGGCTCATCTGAGGTCTGAAGGTACAGTAATTGGGGCTGATCTAAGGTCTGAAGATTCAAGAATTGAGGTTGAAAGTGCAGGAACTGGTGCCAAACTGACAGCTGAAGGTGCAGGAATCAGGGAGGCTCTGAGGGCTGAAAGTCCAGGAATTGGAGCTGATCAGAGTTTTGACGATTCAGGAATTGGAGCTGATCTGAGGTCTGAAGGTGCAGGAATTGGGGTTAAATGGAGGTCTTAAAGTGCAAGAATTGAGGCTGAACTGATGAGTGAAGGTGCAGGAATGAGGGCTAATCTGAGGTATGAAGGTGCAGTAATGGAGGGCTTGAGGTCTGAAGGTGTAGGAATTGGGGCTCATCTAAGGTCCAAAGGTTCAGGAATGGGGGCTGATCTGAGGTCTGAAGGTACTGTAAGTGGGGCTAATCTACGGTCTAAATATTCAAGAATTAGGGCTGAAGGTGCAGGATTTGGTGCCAAACTGAAGGTGCAGGAAGCAGGGTGGATCTGAGAGCTGAAAGACCAGGAATTGGAGCTGATCAGAGGTTTGACGATGCAGGATTGGGACTGATCTGTGGTCTGAAGGTGCAGGAATTGGGGCTGAATGGAGGTCTAAAAGTGCAGGAATTGGGGATGAATTGATGAGTGAAGGTGCAGGAATGAGGGCTGAGGTATGAAGGTACAGTAATGGAGGGCTTATCTGAGGTCTGAAGGTGTAGGAATAGACGCTGATCTGATATCTACAGCACATTATTATTCACTGGTAAATCTTTACTGTAATAAGCATTAAAAGGGACACAAACAATTTCATCATGACATTTTATTTAGAATCAAAGTTTTATTACAGTAGATACAGAAAATACATTATCACATTAAATGCAAAAGCTATTAGAAGCAAATTAAAACTTAGCCATCCAATAAACAATTACATGTCAACTTACACATTTCAAATAGAATACAGTTTGTTATATGGAAAATATACTGGTTTAGAGGTAAAAGTGAGATAAAGCACCTTGTTAGGTAACCATTCACTCAGCTGTCCATCTGATGTGACATTACAAGCTCATCGATGGTAGCTGAGAGGTCCAATTTATTTAAACTAGAGTAAGGAAAAATGTTTTAGTTGTCCATGGCAACCAATCCTAATCTATTTCTTATGTTTCTATGGTGTATATCCTGTCCAGCATAGGTCCTGTTCACTTGTGCCTGTCGTTATCTTCCACTACCAATTTGCCGACTGAAGCCTCACAAAAAAATGCTTATGTAAGTTATAGGTCACATCTAACACATTGCTATAGGCCTGCTCCTAGCAATTGGGTATGGAGGCTCCCATTTGTGCATGGTGGGAGGCAGTGGAGCCAGTCATGTATGTTTACATACCCAGAAATACTGTTTTTTGGGGGGTTTTTTTCCTCAAGACTCCAGAAAGCAATAAGCGAGTGGAAGGTAAGCACATGCATCGGCTATGCTATTCATTGAGCCTGTTACTTTGCACTGAATTGGGCAAAGAACAATTTTGCTTTAAAGTGGACCTGAACTCAAAAAGTGTGGATCTGCTATATTATAGGGAACATTTGGAAATGTTTTTTGTGCTCAAGCAGTACCTTGAAATTTTTTTTCTTGGATACCTCGTCAAAAATAGCAGTGCATTTCCTAGTATGTCAGAGTTCCTAGGCACACCTAAGACTACAGCCTCATAGCTGTATATCTGCAGTGTGAAATCTAAGGCACTACTGCCTCTGACTGCTAGTCGTAGGAGATTTGGAGAGAGATTTGGTGATGTCACTACTGTGCTGCATACTATTCTCCTTGCTGAAGGTTCTGACACAAGGAAGCAAAGCTCCGCTGCTACCAAGATGGCTGCCTCCACCCAGAGACAAAGTGCACAAGGCTAATTGACCATCTATGGTTAGTTATTTTTTGTGGGACTCTCCTCTGTCAGAATACACTGATCAGCAGCTCTTTTTCCCTCTTCCTAGTTTCACAAGTGGCACTGAGAACAGTGGGAGGCATAGGCTCCTGCTGGTGTCAGTCAAACCTTGTGAGAAGGGCCAAGTCACACTGTGTGTGTGTGTCTATGGGCGCACACAGACTGCGCGTCTATGGGTACACACAGTCTGCGCTTGGTGGGGAGGGGCACTCCGAGAGGAAAAAGAGGAGCAGAACAGCATTGGCAGGGGACTCCAGAACAGGAAGTAGGAGACCACTCTGTGCAGTATCATTGCACACAGCATTTAAGTATAAATTCTTTTTTATTTTAAAGTAAAAAAAAAACAGCCTTTAGAATCACTTTAATATTGTGTAATGGGAGATATGGGTAAAAAAATGAAGAAAGGAAGTAATTATTATTTATCATGTTTAAATTTAGCTGAACAGTATATTAGTAAGTCCATATACATAAAAAAATATAGGTGGATATGGTTGAATGATCTTTGTACTGCTAACAATATTGATATATATATATACTGTATATATATATATATTATTTTTTTTTTATATAATAGTCTCCCCTGAGGGTATCCCTTCACACTTTTACATTCCACTGCAGTGTGTTACTATTGGGTATTTTGTATGTTAACATACACAGTGGTTTAGGCAGCCCATTCATTTTTTTTAAAGCCGCACACCACAATGCACAGTGACATACACCAATCTGTACAATTATTATTATACAGGATTTACTGTATACAGTTGCAAGAAAAAGTATGTGAACCCCTTGGGATTATGTGGAGTTTTGCATGAATTGGGCATAAAATGTGCTCTGAACGTCATCTAAGTTACAACAATAGAAGAACACAGTCTGCTGAACATAATACTACACAAATATTAGATGTTGCCATGGTTTAATTGCACATAACATGTAGACATTCACAGTGCAGGAAGGAAAAAGTATGTGAGGCCCTAGCTTAGTGACTTCTCCCAGAGCTAATTGGAGCCAGGAGTGAGCCAACCTTGACTCCAATCAGTGTGATGATATTGGATGTGTTGCTGACAGCTGTCCTGCCCTTAAAAAACACACACCTGTTTTGGGTTTACTGGTTTCAAGAAGCACTGTCTGATGTGAACCATGTCTCGCAGAAAAGAGCTCTCAGAAGACCTACGATCAAGAATTGTTGACTTGCATGAAGCTGGAAAAGGTTACAAAAGTATCTCCAAAAGCCTTGATGTTCATGTGTCCACGGTAAGACAGACTGTCTACAAATGGAGAAAGTTTAGCACTGTTGCTACTCTCCCTAGGCATGGTCGTCCTGTAAAAATGACTGCAGAATGCTGCATGAGGTAAAGAAGAATCCCAGAGTGTCAGCTAAAGACCTACAGAAATCTCTGGCACATGCTAACATTTTTGTTGACACATCTACAATAAGGAAAACATTAAACAAGAATGGAGTACATGGGAGGACACCACAGAGGAAGCCATTGCTGTCCAAAAAGAATATTGCAGCACATTTGAAGTTTGCAAAAGAGCACCTGGATGTTCCACAGCACTACTGGCAAAATATACTGTGGACAGATGAAACCAAGATTGAGTTGTTTGGGAAGAACACACAACACTATGTGTGGAGAAAAAAAGGCACAGCACACCAACATCAAAACCTCATCCCCACTGTAAAACATGGTGGAGGGAGCATCATGGTTTGGGGCTGCTTTGCTGCCTCAGGGCCTGGACGGATTGTTGTCCTTGATGGGAAAATTAATTCCAGAGTTTATCAAGACATTTTGCAGGACAACGTACGACCATCTGTCCGCCAACTGAAGCTCCGCAGAGGATGGGTGATGCAACAGGACAATGACCCAAAGCATACAAGTAATTCAACAAAACAATGGCTGCAACAGCACAGAATACGCCTTCTGGAGTGGCCCAGTCAGAGTCCTGACCTCAACCCGAATGAAATGCTGTGGCATGACCTTAAGAGAGCGATTCACACCAGACACCCCAAGAATATTGCTACACTGAAACAGTTTTGTGAAGAGGAGTGGTCCAAAATGACTCCAGATCGTTGTGCAGGTCTGATCTGCAACTACAGGAAACGTTTGGTTGAGGTTATTGCTGCCAAAGGAGGGTCAACCAGTTATTAAGTCCAAAGGTTCACATACTTTTTCCTCCCTGCACTGTGAATGTTTACATGTTATGTGCAATTAAACCATGGCAACATCTAATGTTTGTGTAGTATTATGTTCAGCAGACTGTGTTCTTCTATTGTTGTGACTTAGATGACGTTCAGAGCACATTTTATGCCCAATTCCTGCAAAACTCCACGTAATCCCAAGGGGTTCACATACTTTTTCTTGCAACTGTATAGCACCAACAGTCTGCACAGTGCTTTACAATATGAGTTACAGTGATATTTATTTAGATTGGTATCTCAAGGCAGAGGAATAATAGCAGATATCATACCCCCACATACATTGTGATGCACTACATTACAAAACAGCTCAGGTAGATTTTTTCATAGTTTGTGATGAGGTGGCAGGCCTTTTAGTTTAAATACAACAAACATTAATGCACATATAATAATGCAATGCAACTTTGTGACGGGACCCTTAAAGGAAAAGTACAGCCAAATCTGGATGACAGAGTTCGTTCTGCATTCCTGTGACCTGTTTCAGCTGAGAGCGGACCAAAGCCCGCTGTTGGCTGTCACAGCCAGTCCAGGCTGGGGAAAGATCCTGACTGTATGGTCGAGATCCACCCAGGAGCCTAGACTGGCACCTGGTTCAGCCACTCCAACCCATTCCACAGCCCAGCTCTCCAGTGAGTACTGGGGGGGTAAAGTAGACAGAGGCAGGGAGCACTGAGCGATCAGCAATGTGCTGCATTCACCTAGGTATGATTTAAAAAGATAAAAATAATAAAAATCCTATACTGCTCTTTTAACATTTGTGTCTTTCATGCATTGCATTTGCTTTATATTATTATGAATACTAGGCTTGCATTTTATATTCATATACAGTAGTAAATGTATATGTTATATTTATACATACAGTATACTATGGGGTTTTTTTTTACTAAAGCTGGTTCACTCAGAATCTTGAGAACTTCTGCATAGAAACCAATCACCTTCCAGGTTTTATTGCTAAAGCTTAATTAAACAAGCTGAGGTTAAAAGCTGATTGGCTACCATGTACAGGTGCACCAGATTCTGAGTGAACCCACTTTAGTAAAAAAACAAACAAAAAACTCCTGTATATGTTCTGCAACACTAGTGTTACTTTAGGTTCACACCTAAGCATTTTCTGAAGCATTTTGCAGAAACACAGTACAGTCCATTTAACATGATATCCTATGGGACAGGTTCAAATCTTCACGTTTTCACCTGGTGTGTTTTTTGGAAAGCGTCAGGGACTATTTTGAATGCAAAAAGTTGTGTTTTTGGTTCTATAGACTTCAATGGCAACGCTGCAGAAAAGCATATATTGCATTTTTGATGCGTTTTGCATTTTGTTTAAAATCTGCCTAGCAACAAGAAAAAAAACCGCAAGTGCAAAAACACAACGCAAAACGCAATGCAGAAACTCCTCAAACACAACCTGCATAGATGTGAACCTAGATTTAAATAAAGAGATGTGCATGAAGGAAAGCACACAATACACATTTATCATACACATGTTTGCTGTAATGAACAACCCTTCAGTTCCTTTTCCTGCAGTTTTTATAAAAGGACCAGGCGATTAGTGTAATCATACAATAATATTAGATATATTCTTGTCATTACATTATAGCCATATAGCAAATATCTTAATTCCATCATTTGTATTCATGCCATTTCTTTGGTTAATGAATTAACTCTTTGGTATCATTTATTAAAAAAATGCACTCATTTGCAAAATTAAGTATGATAGTAGACAAATCAGTTACCATTTTGAAGAGTTTCTCACATTTCTGATGTGTTTATTAGTTGTTTAATACTACAGAGCTCAGAGGACATGTTTTGGGCTAACAATATTTTACTTTTTTTTTTTCAGGAAGGTCTGTCGGATGTTATTCTTCATCAGGCCACAATATGGAGCTGTGCGTTGATTTTTAGATGTGTATACACCAGGAATTAGTTGCCAGCAGTTAAAGTGTCACTAAACCCACAACAGCAAAATCAGTCTGTATATGCAGTAAAGTATGCTTGTTATACTCACTGTGGAACCTAAGGAGTTAATCCTATGACTTGTGTAAACATTCCTGACTTCTCTGATCCTCTCCTTCTTCCAGTGTCCCCCTCTTATCCCCCTATCTGCTGATAAGACATAGTTTGGAGTCACTGTGCACATGTTGAGTTTGGTGTGTATTGCTAGAGAGGTTTTTTTTTTTTTTTTCTTGGCAGAGTGCAGGTAATCAGCACAGGGCCTATCAGCCCCGTCCAGACAGAGGATCAGGGGTCTGCATCCTCCTAGAGCAAAATGAAAACTCCTCCTACAAACTTTAATATGTACTCTGCTGAACATTGTTAGAAGTCGCAAGATTGCGCTAACTGCTGATGAGAAAAGGTATTTAGTAGTTTATATTTACTAAAATAATTGCACTTCTATGTTCTGTGTACTATGGGAAAGCAGATATAATGAATGCAGGGTCCTGGGTTTAATAACACTTTAAATCCCGCTAACAAAATAATTATTATAACTGAACAGCAGAAACATTATTAAAAAAAACATTAAAACACAAAAAAGCTACTGTAGACATCAACGTTAAGGCAACCAATTTTTTTCCAGTGTAATTGAGTTTTACTGAAGCGCTATCCAGCTCCTAATATTGGCTCTATAAAGGCTAAGACTAAAGAGAGGTGCATCATATTTTGCTTAGTAAACTTAACACTACTCAGCTCATTATCAAAGTAAATGTGGACCCACACTAGAAAGGACATTTACAATGCTAAAGAACTGTGTATCAAACAATTGCCATTTTTTAAGTTGGTAGTTTTCATTCTTTTATATCTTTGCATATCAGCACTACTATTCTGCATGCTCTTTACAGCCACTTGTCCACATGTGTGCTCTCCAGCAACTTTTGTTTGCAGCATCTCTAGGTGGATTTCCTGACAAGTGGACCATACCTGTGCAAAATACATTGGCTAATTGGAGTCTCAACAACACATGACAGGGCACCAACTTAGAAAATGAGTGTTGTCACCCAATGAGAGGAAAGGCCTTCACAAAAAAACAAATGTTATAACAATGAAAGCTGCAGAAGTAAACATTTTAAAACTGACATTTAAATAATTACATTAACATGTTAACGTTTATGTCATTTTACTAATTGGGTTCATATATACATTAATTCTTAGTCCATAAAGCAGTGCAACAGAGCATAAATAAGGTGTAAAGCGCATTACCAATAACAACCAAATTTTGTCTACTAAAAACAGAAAATCAAATACTGATTGGTTGTGATGGGTTACTGCCTTACTGAATTCTTATGTTATACCAGATATGGTAAAATTGTGAATTACTATGTCCATTTTAGCACCAAGTTGGATGGCTCTTCATCAGCATAAAAACATGTAAATTTATTTCCCTTACTGCAAACATTTCAACATTTGCAGATAGTTTCCAGAGTTGCTTTCTATGGCTGGTTACCTAATATTCTCCAGTGATTAAAATTGTGAATATAGTTAATAATGGAAATAATATAACAGCTAAAGCAACCCATAGTGATCAAGGTGAAGCACGATTTGCTCTATACAGGTAACCTCACCAAAGT